>NW_027186473.1:26191570-26310003 GCF_028583685.1 Petaurus breviceps papuanus
ATGAGTACTTTATATTGATTGGTTTAGATTGTGACCTACTGAATGATATCTTTGTTTAAGAATGTGGTCACTTTAGTAATAAGTTGTTATGTTGTGAATGCTGTGTTTGGTTTCTGTGAGTGTTTTGCTTTAGTTTATTGCTGAATAAATAGAAAGTTCACTCTATTATGTGATCAGAACCTTAAAGCTGTTCACAGCAGCAGCCCTCAGGAGAGCTGCTTGTGCTGGGCTTTAAAAACAGTGAATTGATAACATTCTTTCTGCTTTTGGGGGGACATTCTCTTTGCCTTTTCCCTTCATGTCTCTTTCCAAAGTTCAGCAAAGAGGGAGAGGAGATGATATTTACCTTCCTCCCCACCCTAAGAACAGTTACTAGTGATTTGTAACAGTGTTCTTTAGTGAGTGAACTGCCTATATTTTCACCAGACCTTCAAGGAGAGCTCGCAGACCCTGTTCTTAAACCCAATGCTCATCTATATATGAACCAGGATTGTTTAGTTTCCTAAACAAGGTATTCTTAGATAGCCTTCTATCTACTAAGAGAGCTTTCCTAAGCAGCACCTGCTTTGCATGTTGCCATGTGGGTAATCCTAGATCTCAATGTTCCTACAGTCCCAAATTAAGTTACCAGAAATTCTGGAGACAGTATTTCTTAATGTTGCATTCTCTTTGGAGAAAGAAGATGGCCTACATAGTTCCTGTTCAGTTTCCTAATTGGAGAGCAAAACCAATGAGTTACTTGAACAGCACCAGTCCAACAGAAAGGAAATTGCTTATTCAGTAGTCCCCAAAGTATGTCTACCTTTCAGGAGGAGCACAGACTACAGAGTGACATTATGAGTCTTGAATTGATTAGCCTTGTAAAAAAAAAACAGAGATTTGACTGAATGTTGGGGTGTTTGTTTCACTGATAGTAACTCCATAGTCTTAGGATGTAAAGTCATCATCTTTATGCTGTCTGGAAACCTCCTTGATACTTCTCTAGTAAATAGGGCAACAGGAATGATAGACATTTCATCCTATTTCTCTCTTCAGTTACTTCTCTATATTTTGAAAGCTTTTCATTCCATGCTATTTGGAAATGAGTATTTTGTATGGTGACAGCTTCTAAAAGTGTTTATAGCTCAATGTTATGTTTAGGTGATTGTGGGCAGCAACTCAATCAGAGACAATGCTCTAGTTCCAGCTCATTAGATGAAATCTCAAGGATATTTTCAGATCTACATTTGTAAAATGAGGATTTGTCATCTACTAGTCCATGAAAAACATTAAACTTCACTTTAGTATGCTAGTTAGCATTTCATATTGCTTAGTTACTTGGTAGATGCTAAATTTTTATAGCCTATGGCTATATATTGGAATTTCTATAGTTTCCTTTCATAATCTACACTGGTCACTAAGATCAGTTTCAGGTGAAAATGACCTGATCCTGAACTGCCAGAATAAACTATTCTATTTCCACGTATCAGTGATTTAGCCATTTGTTTGACATTTCTTTATTCACATATCATTGGCTGAGCTCATACAAGTGTTGCCCATGGAGGGTTTTTTGACTCCTTTGTGGAATCTTAAATATTTCATAGTCTCCATCAGGAAGTAAATCACTTTCAGTTACATTCATCAAATTCAGTGACATCTGTTATCAGTCCTAACTATTGCTCAGTGAGGTGATGTCTGCTTATTCCAAAAGTATTTCTGTTGGTTTCTTTTTTTTAACCTTTTATTCTATGATCTAAAAAATTCTACCAATCTTCTTTATTATTTTTAGAAGGTAGTATTAATCTTTCTACAGCTGTGTTGGTATGTTGAGTCCCATGTTTCACTAATATTGTATGGATCTTTGTTAGGACACATTCCATATCTCTTACACTCCAAATTCTACCATTCCAAAAGTATACATTAAGACTGACATTATATAGGTGTTGCTTTAAATGTGTTTTTCCTATTGAGCTTTGATTTCAAAGTGCTGGTAAATTCATGTATACAGTCACAGCTTAGTCATTGATAGTATAATACTTAATAAAGCTATCCTTCATGGAGGAGACAAAGTGTTTATAAGTATAGGCTTCTTCCATTGGTTCAAGATTAAAACCTTTATTCTTTGGGGTTTTTTTTTCCTTTTAGTACATTGAGAATTTTATGTCCAAATGACATTTTGATATCATTGAATAAAGATTACCTTAGATAAAGGAGCATCTTATATTTTTGGTGGAGTCATATAACTTAAATACACACATAAACATCAAGTAATTAATGTTACGCTTATTATTACTATTATTGTTGTTATTAACTTGAAAGGCAGCAGGGGTTCTTAACAATTTTGTGTCATTGACCCTTTTGGCAGTCTAGTGAAGCCTATAGACTATATCTTAGCATGATGTTTTTAAACTCATAAAATAAAATTGCAAAGGAAACCATATTGAACTGTAATTATCAAAATACTTTTAAAAATGTTCACAAACCCAAGGTTAAGAACCCTTGGAAAAGTTCAAGTAATGGGCCTTTGGTGAGGAAGCCAAGGATTCTAGGCCTCCTCTAGTTCCTCCACAACCGCAAGCGAATCAGTGCCCCAAAGCAATTGTCTAAAAGTATGTTAGAAAAGAGCTAATGATGTATTTTTGTATTGTTGTCCATTTTTCATACATGTTCAATTCTTTATGATCCCAGTTGCATTTTCTTGGCAAAGATTCTGGAGCAGTTTGCTATTTCCTTCTCCAGCTCTTTTTACAGATGACGCAGCTGAGGCAAACAGGGTTAAGTGACTTGCCCAGGGTCCCACAGCTAGTAAGTGTCTGAGGTCAACATTTAATTCAGGAAGATTAGTCTTCCTGACTTCTGCTCCAGTATTCTAATCCACTACACCATCTAGCTGCCCCTATTTTTGTATAGGGAATTTCTATATCAATGAACTCACAGAACCAAGAATAGATGATTAGACCAACATACATGACAAAACATTATTTAAAATCTATGAATAACAAGAATGGGAGGAGATTTATTGATATTCTAGGACAAGTAGTAACAAAATGGGATAGCTGAATGGCAAAAGGATGGAGTGCCACACCTAGAGTCAGGAAGACATCTTACTGAGTTCAAATCTGGTCTCAGACATTTGTAGGACCCTGTGCAAGTCACTTAACCCTATTTGCCTCAGTTTCCTCATCTGTAAAATGAATGGGTGAAAAAAAATGGAAAACAACCCCAGTATCTTTACCAAGAAAACCCCAAATGGTTGTCATTAAGAGTCGGACATGACTGAAACAACTGAACAACAACAGTAGCAAAATGGGACTCACTTAGGAAATGGAAAATTTGGTCATTCAGATGAGAGGAGCATCTCAAGCTGAGTATTATTGATTAGTAGGAGAGTAAACTGTAAGGCATAGCAAAAGGTACATATCTGAATAATTAACTGTAATCACAAAAGGGATATCCCTTGAATATAGTACATTGGCTGTGTATATGGGATAGGGGACTGAAAAATATAGATGAGCCCATTAAAGGCAATATGGACATAAGAAAAGTTCCATATAAGTCAGTCACACAAGAATCCTGCACTCATCTAGAGAATGAATGAGGGGACTCAGTTGGGTTTTTTGTTGTGTTTTGGTCAGGCTAAATCTTATACCTCTCAGCATTCTGGAAATGTCCACAGCCTGAAGTCTGCATTAACTGAGACCAGACTGAGAAGGACAGCAATAAACTCCTTTTATACCTTGATCCATATAATTAGGGTCATTATCAATGACCCTATTTGAGAAGCAAGTATTGAGGAATCAAAGGCAGATCAATCAATCATCCAATCACAACTGTTAAGTGATCCAGATATGGGATGAATACTCTAAGTGAAGGATTTCTTTTTACTTTGAATAAAGAATTTTAAAAGTGGATTGATTGGTGAGCAAACAGGGAACACTGGAGGAGTAATGATAGTTTCTGTTTATCAACAGGAATTTTCTTCCTGAAAGCTGCAGGCATTTTCATCTACCTTCCACTGGACTGAAACAGCCAATTGTCTCCTCATTGCCAAGCCTGCCTAGGGTCACAGGCAGAAATTTGAAGATCACTCCTTCACAACAGAGAGCCATGGACATAACCACGGGCAAGTAGCATCTTCAAATACCCATTCAATGCTCCAGTAGTGATTCATGTGAAAAGGGGAGCCTTTTAGTCTGCTATGATTTCTCTGTGTGGCTTATGGCAAATAGCCCATGTGGCAGCAAGTACATTACTGCAGTCAGCCACCAGTCATGAAGATGATTGTACCTCCTCTGAACAGCTTGATTCTCTAAGGGCACCTGGCTTATGTAAGAGGAATGACTCTGGTTCTATTTCATGCTGTTCATTTCATTTCTATTTTTGCTTCTTTGTGGTTTTATTCTTTTTATTGATATATTTTTGACAGTCCTTACCAAGCAGATAACCCATAAAAAGAGTATCTTTCAATAAAAAAGTTAAGCAAGACTAATACTGTGTTTGCAATTATTGTCACTTATTTCCATTTTTATATTTTACCTTTTATTAACAGAATGTATTGGTGCTTTCATTTTAGTTTTGGAAACAACATGGTCCATTGCACTTCATCCATGTTTTGTTACCTTTTGCTACTGTCTTCATTTATGTTATTGTTATATATGTTATATATAAATATAACATATTTAATATTAATTGTAATATTAAAACATGTGTTTTAAACATTTTTTTCTGTTTTATTCATTCTGCATAAGTTTGTGAGAGTCTTCCTATATTCCTCTGAATTCTTGCTCATTATTCTCTCATGTACAATGATCATTACTTTCATATACCATGATGTTTTTTAGCCATTCCTCAATTGTTTCATACACAATCTTTTACCTAGATTTTTGATACTACAAAACAGGACTACTGTGATTATTTCACAATATTTGGGATACAGGCATACGTAGTTTTATTATGCTTCTCTTTGTTGAGCTTTTGCAAATATTGCATTATATATATATATACATACATACATACATATGTATGTATATATATTGATGGTTTGTGGCAACCCTACATTGAACAATTCCCATCACCACCATTTTTTCAACAGGATGTGCTCACAGTATATCTCCTTGTCACATTTTGGTAATTCTTACAATACTTCATACTTTTTCATTGTTTTATCTTTTATGGTGATCACAATCAGCAATCTTTGATGCTACTATTGTAATTATTTTTGAGGTGTCATAAACCGTGCTCATATGAGAATTTAATCAATAGATGTTGTATGTTTTTTAACTGCTCCACCAACCAACCATCCCCCACCCTCTCTACCCCAGGTCTCTTTATTCCCTAAGACACAATAGAATTGAAGAGTGTTACCTAAACTTAGCTGATAAAGCAGCAGCAGTGTTTGAGAGTATTGACTCCAATTTTGAAAGATCTACTTTAGGTAAAATGCTATCAACCAGCATCATATGTTACAGAGAAATCTTTTATGAAGAGTCAATTGATGCAGTAAACTTCATTGTTGTCCTACTTTAGGAAATTGCCACAGCCACTCCAACCTTTAGCAATCACCACCCTAATCAGTCAACAACCATCGGCAGCAAAGCAAGACCCTCCACTAGCAGAAACATTATTTGCTGAAGACTCAGATCATGGCTAGCATTTTTTAGCAATAAAGTATTTGTAATGAAGTTATGTACAATTTTTTTTAGACATAATACCATTGTTCAGTTGTTTCAGTATATTCAACTCTTTGTGACCCCATTTGGGGTTTTCTTGACAAACATACTGAAATGATTTGCCATTTCATTTTGTAGATAAGGAACTGAGGCAAAAAAGGTTAAGTGACTTACCCAGGGTCACAAAGCTAGTAAGTGTCTGAGACCAGATTTGAACTCAAGAAAATGAATTTTCCTTACTCCAGGTCAGGCATTCTATGTTCTTCACCACCCAGCTACCCAGACATAATGCTATTGCATAACTTTTGTATGCACTGGGACATCAAAAATCTTGTATGTTTCACTTTATTGTGATCTTTGCTTTGTTGAAATGGTCTGGAACCAAACCCACAATTTCTCCAAGGTACGCCTGTATTTTTGTTACTGACATCCTTGAGAGGAAAACCCAGAGCAGCAAAAGAGAATGCAGACAGAATGTTGCCTGAATAGCCTAAAGAATGAAACTACAAGATGTTTAAAGGAACCATAGACAATGAACAAATAACAGCATATTTATACTATAAAAACAGTAAATATTAAGTGGATTCTATATAGTATCACAATAACTATAGAGACTTTTGCAGTCTCTCAGTGTTGCCTAGATCTAGCAGAAACATTTTTAATTGCTTGTTAATACAGTAGTCTTTACTTTCAATTTATTTGCTTTTATATCTTTAGAATTTTTTTCATTTGTATGTCTTTTGCAGTTGTTAATTTGTTAATTTCCTACATATTTTATTTATTTCATTTATTATTCCTATTTTCCTCTTTTGCTGGCATACATTTTCAGACATAACCATTTTCCTCCTAGGACAACTTTAGCTATATCCATTATATTACAGAATTTTCTTACTTTGGTCGTTATCTTTAACATATTTATTGTGTCTAATGTTTTCTTCTTGGATACTCTTTGCTCTGTGGTTATTTAGTCTCTAGGTCTATCTTTTGTTCATGTACCCTTCATTGATTACTATTGTCATCTCAAAGTCAATAAAGAATAGCTGCATATTTTTGTCTTCACTAATTCACTAATTCTACAATAGCATTTGACTAATTCTGTGATACTATATGTACACACATATGTGTACATATAGTATGTGTTAATATATAGACTATATAATAAAAACAAACATATATGTACATATATTACATTTCTTAATATCTCCATTCAGATAATCACCATTGACTTTTCTAATCTATTTTTCCAGTATTTTCTTGAGATATACAATTTCTTTCTTAAAATTTTTTGATAGATTTAACAAATTATAAGAGAAGAATATTAAAATCTGATTTTGTTTTGTTTTACTATTGAGTTCATTTTGCACTTCTTTTATTTTTTCTCTTAAGTGCCTGGATGTTATGCCATTAGAGTCATATGTTTAATATTTATATTATTTCATTATCTATGGTCATGAAGTATACTACAATTTAGTTTCTCTTGATATCTATTTTTTTACTTTTACCTTCACAAAAATCATTATAGAACCTTCTGCTTTTTAAATTCACATTTAGTGAAATAAATATTATTCCAACTCCTCACTTTGGCTCTAGATGTTCATTTGTGGTTGGAATGGGTTTCTTATATGCAATATATTTGGCAGATTGATTTTTAAGCCATTAATTCATTCTCTTCTATTTTATAGGATAGTTTAGTCTATTCACATTAAAAGTAATAATTGTCAAGTTTTTCTACCCTGTATCAGATCATGGTTATATTACTTTTAAAATAAATCAACTAGGGGTGGCCAGGTGGCTCAGCGAGTAAGAGCACCGGCTCCAGTGTCAGGATGACCTGGATCAAATCCGGGCTCAGATACTTAGCACCACACCCAGAAAAGCAAGTTACTTAACCCTGATTGCTTTTAAAAATAAATAAATAAACTTGTTCTAGGTTCCTTTAGTTTATTTTGTTTGAAACATTATGTTCCCAGGTTTTACATTCCCTTAGAACCACACACACACACACACACACACACACACACACACACAGTAAGAGAGAGAGAGAGCTGTTTCTCTCTCAGTCCCACCCCCATTTCCTGCATATTACCTTTTTTTAAAAAAGTTAAGTCAAATTAGGTACCTGGGATTTTCTCACTTCAAAAATCATGCCTCTGCAACTTATTATCTATGTAATCTCGGGCAAGTCATTTAACTTCCTAGGCATTAGTTTCTTCATCTGTAAAATGACAGTCAACCAAGACAGCCTCTAAGACTCTAAGATACCTATTATCCTATGAACCTAGTTTCCATCTCCTAGCATTTTCTCTATTATTCATCACAAACCAATTTTCTTTTATTCTATTTTTTGTTGTAATGAATTGTTAGGCAGATGTGATAGTAATGGCAATTAAAGATTCCCCTGTATTGGCTTGGTTTTCAAATTGATTGTTTTAAAACCCAGAGCTTGTTAATCCCACCTGTGGGATGGACTTGTTGAAGTGAAAAGAGAGTCCTGAACTGGGAGGAGCTGGTGACGTAGATTTGGAGAGACAAGAGAGGCAGAAGAACTTTTTTGGAAGCAGCACCTCGTGGAGGCAGAGAGAGACTGAGAGAATTGCTGGGGGGCCACTTTGAATAGCCCTGGACTTTTGAGACCTGCCCCCTGAGCTGCCAAGGACTGAGGAGACATGGCTGTTTTGCTGGTACTTTGTCTGTCTGTTTTGATGTTGTTTTGCCAGATTTGTCCACTGGTGAAAGACAGTCCTGTTGTTGAAGAAGTCCTGGAACCTGGCTGTTGGCAAAGAACTCCTGAGACTGTCCTGCAGACAGAGAGTGAATACTGTCCACTGGTGAAGGACAGTGCTGTTGTTGCAGGGGTCTGGAGACTGTCCTGCAGACAGAGTGAATACTGTCCACTGGTGAAGGACAGTGCTGTTGTTGCAGGGGTCCGGGAACCTTTCTGTTGGTTCAGAAGCCCTGAAGAAGGATTTTCTTGTTGTATGTTTACAGAAATCCCGGGAGAGGGTTTTGCTAATGTTTTCAGGGGTTCTAGGACTGTTCCACAGACAGGGGATGAATTAATGAAGGCACTGGCAATGTATCTTGTGGCCTTGCTAAGCCTTGTCTCCCCAGGAACTAAGATTGCTGAGAACTTGCCTCGTGTCAAGATGAAGAAAAGACCTGAATGTACTTTACTTATGTTTGGAAACGAATCTCCATTTGAGAAGAGGGACTTTGTGGTGGACTAAATGAAGGTACAGCCTAGGGGTGGAGAAGTATTTAGAACAGAGACTTTGTAATTGATTGAATGATTGGAAGGTCCTGGGGTGGGGTAGTACTTGGAGATTATTTAATCATGCTTAGTAAATGCTGTATTTGGAATGATGTCATGTTTTGATCTTCTCTGTTCTTGGTTTGTCACTGAATAAAATGGAGAGCAGCTATGCTGGTATTCTGAACCTTGGGAAGTTGCCTTTCCTTGGCGTTACGTTACAGCAGATGTCCTTTGAGTAGTAATGAACATCACTGAGGAGCACCCTGGAATCCCACACTTTCTTTAACTTGGTCTTTGCACATCCTCCATGACATTTGTAATAACCATATTTCTCTCTATTTCATGCCTTCCTAGATGAAAATATTCTTTATTCTTCTACTCTACTCTCATTGGAAGAAGTGTCCTTTGTTCTAGTCAAGATCAGTTTCGTATTTGTGCTTCCTGAAGGAAGGAAGGAAACAAGCATCTTCAATGTTCCAGGAACTTTGCTAAGTGATTTACAAGTATATTATCTCATTTAACCATCACAACAATCCTCAGAGATAGGTTCTATTATTATCTCCATTTTATAGTAGAGGAAACTAAGGCAGACAGATAGTAAGTGACTTTCCCAAGGTCACACAGCCAGTAAGTGTCTGGACCCATTTCCTTCCTATCTGTTTTGAGAGTTTTTCCTTGGAGGTCTATGTCCATGCCTATCTGCCTGTATCTCTGTCTATCTGTTTCTCCCTCCCCCTACCAATCTCTTTACTTGTTATCTCCTTCCTTTCTGCCTAAAAATTTGCCCAGATCTCTCCTGTCCTTAGAAAAAGAAACCCAATTTAACCCTGCCATCCTTTCATGTTATTATCCTATATCTCTCTCCTTTCACAGTCAAATCTCGGCAAAAATCCACCTACATTTTTTGCTTCCAATTCATCACCTCGCACTCACTACTGAGACTGGTTCACTCTGAGTTTCCCAATCATCTCTTAATTGCTAAATTCATTAGCTTTTTTTTTTTCTCAATTCTCATTCTTTTTGACCCCTTTGTGACTTTTGACAATGTTTAAAAAAAAAACATTGGAATGTCTGTGTTCTGCTCTGGAATAAGAAACCCCAGGTTTCCATGTCTTCTTCAGTTACAACAGAGAACATCTCTCTTGGCACAATGACCAGGCCAAAATACAGCTTGAATCCATAAACAAGATTATGCCTCAGAATTCCCTTAGCAACAGAGATACCTTTCTTTCCCTCTAGTCATATGGATGAACTTGGTAGGTTAGAGGCAAACCCTTCATTTTCTACTGTGGTTGCTGCTGAGTAAAGTAGATCTTTATAGAAGCTTGGCCATTATGTGTTTTATGTAATGTAAACAGGACTTATCATGTTAATCAGGGACACACCATCACTTGTGAAACTGCCAAAAGCCCTGTGAGATGGTATGTTTCTTTGTCAGGGCCCAATATTATGCCTTAGTTCACTAATCAACATGTTTCCCCAAGTTTCAACCTTCTTCAGTAGAAGACAGGGGCTCTCAGTGTCTAACAAAGTTGTTGTATGAACTTTATAGCTAACCTAAAACAACAAGGGTGATTCCTTGACCTGATTTCCTTGTTTTCTTGGTAATTCACTTTTAATGCAGTTGTAGGGATGCATGGAAAAGAAAAAGAGGATACAAAAAGACATTCTGAAACAATAATGATAATATTGCTATTCTGGGCAGAGCTATTTGCAACATTGAAATCCTTGTGCAGGAATTAAATCTCTTAGCACTGCTAAATGAGCTTCTATAGCATTTTTAATTGCTATAGAAATACCACAGACCTTTGGTGAAATGCTGATATATGTCCAGGTAAGTGAGAGTCAGCTCTATGGTCATTTTCAAAAATGAATGAACTCAGGAATGAATACAATAGAATAGATAATAGGCAACTAATTTTACTCCATTGAAAATACCCTGGAGGATGTGAATCCAAGTTAATATGACAGCTCCAAATTCCTAGCTACTTTGTCCTAAATTGGAGAAGGGGGGAGAGGGGGAGGTGAGAGGAAGGAATGCCTAATGAAGGAAAGAAACAAAATATTCAAAAGACAATCTTGGTCATAAAAAAAAAGCCTTAAGTACATAAGCCTTTTGAGGCAGCTAAATGGTGCAGTATTTAGAGCACTGAGCCTAGAGTCAGGAAGACTGAATTCAAATCCAGCCTCAAACATTTACTCGCTCCACAATCCTAGGTAAATCGCTTAACCTCTCTCAGCCAGTTTTCTCAACAGCAAAATAGGAACAATAATAGTACTTATCTAACAGGAGTGTTGTGCGGATCAAATGAGATATTTGTAAAGTGTTTAGCACAGGGTCTGGCACATTTGGTGCTTAATAAATGCTTGTTTCCTTCCTTTGTTATCCCAATTCACCCATAATATCTTGTCATCACAGTCAGCCCCATAGAAACCAGAAGGAAGATATAAGCAGCCAAGTTATCTACCCAACCTTAGTTCATTTGTATGTTTTATCATACAATTGACTTTTCTAAAAAAAAAAAATAAAGCACTAAAGAACAGGAAAAAACAATAGAATTATTAAAAGTACTTGAGGAAGTGTTACTCTCCACCACCAGTCACTGCTGCTTCTTCATTCTTTTACCCAGTCCCACAAGTCATGCAGCTATCCTCTGGAAAGCATTGGTCCCAAGCTCAGGTTGCTTGGATAATTGAACTAATTTGCCAAGATTGACTATGGACTTGAAAATGGACTGTCCTCAAAAAGGTTCATCACAAGATGACTGGCCACATTGTGAGAAAATGCGCTTGACTAAACTGTTTTTTAAATCATTAGGATCCCTGAGGATTTCATATTGACTTTGAAAAGTACATATTAATATGATCTATATTTTATTGTATTTTTATTTATGGGTGTGTGTTAAATATTTCCCAATTAAATCTTTTTTTTAAATTTTTTTTTTTAAGCAATCGGGGTTAAGTAACTTGCTCAAGGTTACATGGCCAGGTGTTTCTGGGTGGGTGCTAAATGTCTGAGCCCAGGATTCCATCCCCAGGTCATGCCGACACTGGAGCCAGTGCTCTTACTCGCTGTGCTACCTGGCTGCCCCAAAATAATTTTTTTTTTTTTTTTAGCATTCAGGGTTAAGTAATTTGCTCAAGGTTACACAGCCAGTTATTTCTGGGTGTGGTGCTAAGTATCTGGGCCTGGATTTGATCCCAGGTCATCCTGACACTGGAGCCAGTGCTCTTACTCACTGAGCCACCTGGCCGCCCCTCCCCAATTAAATCTTAATCTGGTTCAGGTCACACTCAAAAGTGTCATGGGCCTCATGCAGTCCACAGACCATGTGTTTGACAACTCTGGGCTACAGCATCATACTGAATCTAATAATATAAAATCCAATAATTATAAAAGTAAGTTATATGCATTGTTGGTGGAGTTGTGAACTGATTCAACCATTCTGGAGAGCAATCTGGAATTATGCTCAAAGGGCTATAAGTAATTTCATACCCTTTGACCCAGCAATGCCATTTCTAGGGTTGTATCCCAAAGAGATCATAGAACAGGGAGGAAGACCCATATGTTTATACAAAAATGTTTATAGCAGCTCTTTTTGTAGTGGCAGAGAATTGGAAATGAAGGGAATGCCCATCAATTGGGGAATGGCTAAACAAATTGTGGTATATGAATATAATGGAATACTATTGTGTTATAAGAAATGAGGAGCAGATGAACTTCATATTTACCTGTAGAGGCTTATACAAACAGATGCTGAGTGAGAAGAGCAGAACCAGGAGAAATTTGTACACAATTACAGATACAACATTTGTGTGATGACCAACTTTGATAGACTGGACTCTTCTCAGCAATGCAGGACTATAAGTCAACTCCAAAAGACTCATGATGGGGAGAGATGCCTACATTCAGAGAAAGAACTAGAAAGAACAGAGTTTGAATGCAGACTGAAGCAAACTACCTGCTCTCTGTCTTTTTCTTGTTTGGTTTTATCTCCTCTTTCCCATTGTTCATTCCATCCATTACAACCCTTCTTTATAACCTGACTAATGTCTAACGTGAAAGTATTTACAGATCCTATACATGATTGTGTACCACCATGGAGGGGAGAGGAAGGAGGAGAAAATTTGAAACTCAGGGAATTGTAGAATTGAATCTTGCAGACTAAAATAAACAAATTAATAAAGACCAAAAAAGAAAAAAGTAAATTATATACTTGGGTACAAAAAAAGATCAAATTCATAAATATAAAATGGGAAAGGCATGGATAGGTGGCCATTGTTGTGTCTGGAAAAGATCTGAGAATTTTAGTGAATTGCATTACAATGAGATTTTGGTGAGGTGCAAACTCAATGTGAGTTAGCATTGTAATATGGCAGCTAAAAAAGCTAATGTGATCCTGGGCTACATTGAACTCGGTGATGCTGTAACCTCACTATATTCTGCTCTCATCAGATCTCACCCAGAGCATGGTGTTGAGTTCTAGGCACCACAGGTTAAGAAACATATCGATGTAGAGAATATTCAGAAGAGGGTAACCAACTGTCTAAAGGACCTTGAAGCTGTAACACATATAGATTTAAGGAATGGGAGTGTTTAGCTTAGTGAAAGGAAAGCTCAGGGAGATAATGATAGCTGTCTTCAAATAGTAAAGGGCTGCCATGTAATGGAGGGTTTGGACTTGGTCTGTTTTATCAAAGAGAAAGAACCAGGGGCAATAAGCAGAAGCTGCAAAGAAGCCAACTTTCTCTTGATGTCAGGGGGGAAAATACCTAAAAGTTAAAGATGTCCAAATCTGGACAGGGCTGCCTTGGGACATGGTGAGCTCATTCACCATGGAAATCTTCAGGCAGAGGCTGGAGAACCACGTAATGCGTGGTGATATAATCGCCACATAATATAGTGGAGATGTATTCACTTATGAGTTAGACCAGATGGCTGATCAGGTGTGTTCCAGCTCTCAGATTCTATGATTCTGGGATACAGTGAAGCAAGCAGAACCAGGAGAAGACTGACTACAACAATATAAGCAAAAAGAATGATAATAACAAACAAAACTCAACATCTGTTCAATTAAGACCAATCGTGGTCCCTAAGATGATCTATGAGAATATACTTCACATCTTTCTTTGCAGAGGTAGGAAACTATGCTCGTGGAATACTACATAAAATGTTAGACTTGGCTAATGTGTTTATTATTTTATTGATTTTTTTTCCCTTTTTTAGTTCTTTTTTGTAAGACATGACTCTATGGATAGAAGAAAGGTTAAAGATCCTTTGGCCAACATTTTGGTAACCATTATTTTATATTCAAAAAAGTTCATCCACTGGGGGGTGCTAGACTAAAAGTTGAGCTTTGGCCCTGGTGTTTCTCTTCAGTGATCTGTGGAGTTCATTATTCAGACAAGGAAAGGAAGGGGAGTTGAGAAAAGACCCTTGGACATAGTAGGTACCCAATTCATATTTGTTTAATTAATGAAGTAATTCATTCCTAGGATTGATGAAAGATTCTCACCATCATCACCAACCAGCATTTTTAAGGCCTTCCATAAGCATGGAACCATCACAAATTGTGGTTCAAAAGAGTTATGCTTTTGGCAGTGAAAATGAAGATGCTGGCTAAATAATGGTGTGTGCAAAATGGGAGGCTTTGTTTTAGAATGGAAACAAGAAAGAGTGGAAAAATCAGTGACTCTGGGGCCCCAGGTAAGTCATTCATTTCATTGAGCCTCAGTTCTTTCATCTACAAAAAGAGGGCATTCAAATAGATAACCACAAAGACATCTTCTATCTCAAAATCTGTGATCTCAGACACAATGTTTTTTAAGCAATTGGGGTTAAGTAACTTGCTCAAGGTTACACAGCCAGTCATTTTGTGTGGGTGTTAAGTATCTGAGGCCAGAACTGATCCCGGTTCTCCTGACTCCAGGGCCAGTGATCTTACTCACTGTACCACCTGGCCACCCCTCAGACACAATTTTAACATAATTTTTTGTACTTGTTTTTCTTTTAGCTTCTATTTAGTACTTTATTTTCCCCCCAGTTACATATTAAAACAATTTTAATGTTTCTTTCTAAAACTTTGAGTTCCAAATTCTCTCCCATCCTTCCTCCTCACCCCACCACCCATCAAGAAGGCAAGTAGGGGCAGTTAGGTGGCAGAATGAATAGAGCACTGGCCCTGGAGTCAGGAGGACCTGAGTTCAAATCCAGCTTCAGACATAACACTTACTAGTCGTGTGACTTTGGGCAAGTCACTTAACTCCAATTGCCCTGCCTTGTCTCCCTCCAAAAAGCAAAAAAAAAGGCAAGCAATTCAATATAGGTTGTAACATGTGCGGTCATGCAAAACATATTTATAATACTCGTGCTGTGAAAGAAAACATAGACAAAAAAACTCAAGAAAAATAAAGTTTAAAAAAGGTGTACTTCAATCTGTATTCAGATACTATCAATTCTTTCTCTGGGGATAGATAGCATTTTCATCATAAGTCCTTCAGAATTGTCTTGGATCATTGTATTGCTGAGAATAGCCAAGTCATTCACAGATGATCATCTTACAATATTGCAGTTACTTTGTACACAGTACTTTTCGCTCTGCATCAGCCCATACAAGCTTTTTGAGGTTTTCCTGAGAGCATCTTGTCCATAATTTCTTATAGTACAATACTATTCCATCATAATCACATACCACAATTCATTGAGCCATTCCCCAGTTGACGGGCATCCCCTCAACTTCTAATTCTTTACCCACAGAAAAGAGCTGCTATAAATATTTTTGTACATTTTCCTTTTCTGGTTTTTTTATCTCTTTGGGGATACAGACCTAGTAGTAGTATTACTAGGTCAAAGGGTATGCATGGTTTTATAGCCCTTTGGGCATAGTTCCAGACTGTTCTATAGAATGCTTGAATCAGTTCACAACTCTACTAATGGTGCGTTAAAGTCTCACTTTTCCCACATCCCCTCCAACATTTGTCATTTACCTTTTCTGTCCTATTATCAAATTTAGTAGGTATGAGGTAGTACCTCAAAATGTTTTAATTGCATTTCTCAAATCAATAGTGAATTACAGTATTTTTATATGGCTATAGACAGCTTTGATTACTTCATCTGAAAACTGATCATATCTTTCGATCATTTATCAATGAGCACTTTTTTTTTACCAACTTGGCTATAAAATGAGTTTGTACAAATTAAATCACATTTTTGAGTACTACTTAAAAGTTGGAAGTGTGTTCCCAAAGTAAGAAAAAAATACCCTAAGGTATCACAGAGTCTATAAAGGTATCACATCATCTATAAACATTCATTTAGTTCCTACTACATACCACATACTATGCAGAGGATACAAAGACAATAAATGAAACAATCAAAGTACATATAAAAAAATTATACAAGCTAATTTGGGGGGAGCATTAATGTCTAGATTAGGAAACAATAAAGAGATAATCAAAATCATCCATAATTATTAGGTACTGCTTGCCTTCTTTTTTCATTTGGGAAAAGAAAAACAAAGTACTTGTCAAAGAGAAGAAATTTAATTCTCAGGGGCTCTAGGATTTTGATAGTATTTCTTCCATTGTTGCAGAGAATAAACCCATTACACCTTAGTATATAGTATTCATGAGTTGCTCTGGCCAACTGCTTGGTGATGAGCCTCTCTAAACTCAGCTAGGATTCATTGTGTCCATTGTCACATCTATACTAGGTTTTGCCAGCTTGGAAAGAGCTGTCAGAGTTTTCAGTCTACTGGAAGTGCCCATAAGAATACAGAAGCACCTCCACACCACAAGGAGTCACCAGAGAACCACTTTAGTAGAGGACTTAAGGAATTAGTCAAGAAAATTTTGTTTTTCAGTAAAAGAACAACACAAATCAAACTCAGTTACAACGTAGAAATATTATCTGGAACTCAAAATATGAATGCCATGCTGTATTGCTTTGATGTTAGATTCATAGGGGAAGATCTGAATTCAAGTCCTGCCTCTGACACATATTAGTTGTGTGGACATGGACAAATCACTTACTTCTCAGGCTATAAATTGCTAAGCAGGTAGTGATCCCACTTATCAGAAGTTTCCTTACCAGGAGTTCTTTCTACCGATGTTGTGGGGGAGGGAAGGAAGGAAGGAGAACAAGAGGAGAGAGTTGTTAGTAGCTGCATACAAGGAGGCCTCATTTATTAACATGAGTTATATAGAGGTCATTTACCTAGCCAAATGGATAGAACAAGGAAAAAAAAGAAAACAAAAGGCCTCAACAACCAAAATAAATGTCATAAAGTCAATATACTTTATTTAAATGCCTATTTACTCTTACTCTAGACATAGTTCTCACATATTTTGTGAATTTGTATCTGATATTAACTACCACCAACATATTAGAAGAAAAAAAATTGAAAAGATAATAATACTGTTAAGCCATTGGTAAACTGCTGATAAGAAGAAGAAAAAGCTAGTAGCCCAACAACCACGAGACAGAAAAACTAAAAACTGCAGAAATAGGAAATAGAAAACCAAAGAAATTTGTTTGGGACCTCTTATGGAAGATAAAAGGCATTCTGAAGTGAGTTCTGTATCTTAGGACAATATGAAGGAAAATGAAGAAAAGTATAAGTTATGTTTTGCATGATCTGTTTAAGAATATTAGAGTCATAGACTTCTATCTGGAATGGGTTTTAGAGGTAATCAGTGTACAGTGCACAGATGTGGAAACTGAGAACTCAAGAAGTATTTGCTCAAGTTCACACAGGTTCTAAATATATATCAGGACATGAATATAGACTTTTTACTCCAAATCTAGCAATATTTCCAATAGTCCACACTACTGCTTAAAGTACAAAACATATTAGAAAGGTTTCTGTCCAAAATTGTTATAATAATAGGAGTTTTAGTTCTGTGAGGGGAATAAATTTCTCCAACCTTTTAAAAGAAGTGTGAAACAAATTTTTAAGGAGCTTTTTATGGAAGGGCTTTTATTGGCAATAAGGACAAGGCACCTGATATAGTTTCAATGCATTTATTCCCAAGGCCTGCATTTGTTTAGTGAGGGATGTATATTTTTATTTTTTTAAAGAATTGAATGGGCTGCTTTGGGAAACCATTTTGATGGTTAGGCTGCAAATAAAACGTCAAGAATTTCTTTACCATGAATATCCTTTCCTATCTGCATGAATCACAGACTCTTCACTACCCAGAAATCTTGGTAGATAGCTAGAACTTAAAATAAACCTGTCATTGAGGAGGAAATGAGAAACAATGGATATAAGAGGTAGAGGCCTGATGTGAAGAAAAACTTCCTAAGACTTAGAAATGCCTAAAAGTCAAAAGTGTTGCCTTGGGTACCCCTCACTAGAGATTTTCAAATGGTGACTGTATAACTATTTGCTCATTATGTTGTAGAGGGACTCTGACTCAGATATAGGTTAGATGGCAGCTAAATCTTCTATGAAACTTCCTTTCATCTCTGAGTGTCTATGAAATAAGGAGGATCCTGTAGGCAATCAAATATATTGTCCAGGAAAACAATTTAGTAACCTACAAACAAAGATTTAAGTTGAGAATGTCACCTAATGTTCTCAAAGAAATATACTGCCTTGGGAAAAGTCTCGCAGTTCACCCAAATCAATGGCTGAAATATTGCTCATGCTCCACAAAGAGGCAGAGGAATGTGTGTTTATTTTGTGGCATTAACCTGCCCTTTATTGATGGAAGGGTGGGACCAAAGGATTCACTGAAGCAGGGCTGCTTCACCCAAAGAAGGCCAAAAATTAAATAAATAAATGATGACTAATGACAAAAAATGTAAAGTAGGTAAACAAACAAACAAACATAAATAAAGGCTTTAAAATGAGACTTGTGTACCCACAGGCAATAATCTTCCCTCTCCTTTCTCACAAAGAACTATCTTGAATAAAAGTTAGCACTCTGGCAGCCAGTATGTGTATATGAACAGACTTAGAGCGATTGGCCATCAATGTCATTTCAGTCATTGTACAAATGTATGAGCTCTTTACTTCAAACTGATTGGAAGGGTTTTCCAATTTCAGTAACCAGTTAGTCTGCTCATTCAGGCATCTTTCCTCCATATGAGAATTCTTCCTTATTACAAGGTCACTTTCACCTTACATCTCTGCCTTCTGTTTGGATCTGAGATATCCAGGTGTTTTCAATATTAAAAGACACGCACATCTTACCCTGTTTGAAGATTATATTCGGGTATTTTTCCCCCCAGGGTCCTTTACATTTATTTCATAATAAGCTACTTGTTTGATGATCCATTTTCCTTTTTAATTAGGATGTCCTCTGCATTTCCTTCCTGCTCCTGCAGATACATACACCAAAAAAAATTTAATCAAGAAATATCTTTGTGAGATATGAAACAATTAAAATGCAATTCTTGACTGGGTATTAGTGAATCAAGTGAATCCAGAATTAGTTGTTCGGTATTATCATTATCAAAGCTAAACTTTCACTATAAATGTAAAACATATCTGATAAGCTTTGTTACATAAATTAAACATCATTTTTATTATTTTTTAAACATATCTCTGGGTCTGCTGTGCTGGGTATCTAGTAACAACTTAACAGAGTGTCTGTTATCAACCAGTGATTATGATAAGTGCTGCCTTGGAAAGAAGCAAATCCTGAGAAGTAATTGGATTTGCTAAATCCTGCTTTGCCTTGGCTGGGGTTCTGGCACCTGCAAAAAAAAAAAAAAAAAAAGGACAGCTGTTCTGGACACCCACCAAGTAAATACTATTAAGCTCATTAACAGAAACCTTTTGGCTATGATCAAGTATAGGATCAGTTTAATCCATTATGTGTCTTCTGCCTTGGGACTCTGCCTTGCCCTGTGACTCCAAGAGGTTGGGAGGAGGGACTTGGCAAGCCAACAAAATCTTTTTCATCTCCAACAGCTATTATTTATGAGCCTTGTAGTATAAATGGCATAATAATGATAATGAGAATAATACCTTGGATAGAAAAAAAAAAACAACCTAGTTCTAGAGAGCACAAAGATCTTTGCTGACATTTATTTAATCTAATTAATCCCCACCACATGCTTGGGCCAGAGATTAGAAGTGGGGAGAATTATGCCCAGTTTACAAATGAGAGCACTAGGGCCAAAAAGTGAGTTGCTCAATAACACTAAGTAAGCTATTTATGGAGAAAATGTCATAGCCAGGTCCATCACCAGTTAATATAACATTATAAGTAAAAGAACAATTATTGTCATATTTTTCAAATTCCTTTCAATACAGGAGATATATGTGCATATGTATGTGCATATGTTTGTCCTAAAATTCACTGAATAGTTTCTTAATATCTGCAGGATATCATTACTTAGTAATGGCATTAGGGCACTTAATAAACACTGGGCAACTATTGTCAACACTGTTATCTTTAATGATGGGAAATGTAAATGTATCAATTCTTCAGGTACTTTGAGTAGTTTCCTTTAATCACTGATTTGGGTATGTGTTGTGTTTTGGAATGGGGGCTGTACACAACAGTCCTAGCATCATAGAATCACAATTTAAAGTCAGAAGGGGTTATAGAAATCATTTAGTTCAATCATCTCATTTTGAAGTTGAGGAAACTGTGGCTGCATGAGAAGTGACTCACTTAAAGTCACCCAAATGACAATTGGCAGAAACAGGATTCAAACTCAAGTCCTCTGACTTCAAATGCAATGTTCTTTCCACTGCAAAATGCACTTTTCCCCTTAGGCATTCCTACAAGAAAACAGTTGTGATTCAGAATAAATTCTAAGAGTCCAAGGTCAGAGGACCAGGCTTTGAGTACCATTTCGGACAATTTTTAGTTGTGTTACTTTGGATAAGTCACCTGACTATTATGATGTCCTCATCTGGAAAGAGGGAAGGAAGGAAGGAAGGAAGGAAGGAAGGAAGGAAGGAAGGAAGGAAGGAAGGAAGGGTACCAAAATAGATGATGTCTGATTCCGTGATTCATTCTAAAACCTATGAGGACTTCAGAAGCCCTGTGCAAAATAACACCATGATCTAAGAGAATAGCTCCAGATATCATTAATGCATCACCACAGAAAAGCAGCACAGTAGAGTAGATAGAGAAGTCAGTAAGACCTGGGTTCAAGTCCTGCTTCTGATAACACAATAATAATTATTTTACTTTAGGCAAGTCACTTAACTTTTCAGTATAACTTTTTAGTTGTAAAGGCAACTCTTTCAGTATGAGTAATAAAGCCCTTCACTAGTAGAGTTACTTTCCTCACCAAGAGTTTGCTACACCAAAGGAGTCACAGGCCTGGACAATGAAAAGGGGGAAAAATCTCCATAAGAGGGATACCTTTGGCATGTGTAATAGTGTGCTGATAAATATTTAACCACCAGCTCTTCTCTTCCCCCCCCAAAAAATTAAACCAGATATACCCATGATGTACTTTTAAATTTAAACTGTACTATTTTTTTTTAAAGCAATTGGGGTTAAGTAACTTGCTTAAGGTTACAAGGCCAGTTATTTCTGGGAGTGGTGCTAAGTATCTGAGGCCAGATTTGATCCCAGTCATCCCAACACTGGAGCCGGTGCTCTTACTCGCTGTGCTACCTGGCCACCCCTTAAACTGTACTATTAACATTTGCTCTGTCACTTTCTTAAGTCAAGACAATCAACAAAACAAAAAATCAAACCCTCCTTTGTAGTGTTTACTGATTTCAGAGGTACAAATGCTCATACTGAAATCTTAATAGCTGTTCTAAGAAACAAGATCAAACTGGTCCAACAACACTTTTTGATATATGACATCTGAACCCTACAATTGTCAGGAAGATTTCTAAACTCTCAGAGGGGTCCCTTCCCCCTCAGAACTGTTCCCTCCAGTTAAGGTTCAGATTCATGGTCAAAGGAGTGTGAGGGACTCTGATTTGTGAGTAAACACTTTCTTTTGCCTTCCAGGATTGATTGAGTGCCTAAGTACAGATACTGAAGCTAATATCTCACACCACACAGACTCAAAAGAGAAAAAAATGAGAAAAATCTGACCAGTTCAAAAATAGAAAAAAAAATCTCCTTCTCTTGCTTTCTATAAAAATATATATTATATATACATATAGATATAGATACACTATGTATGCATGTGTGTATACACATGTACCCATATATATGAGGCAGCTAGGTGGCCCAGTAGATAGAGCCCTGGACTTAGAATCAGGAAGACTCATCTTCAGGAGTTCAAATCTGGCCTCAGAGTATGACCCTGGGCAAATCGTTTAATTGTTTACCTCTGTTTCTTCATCTGCAAAATGATCTAATGAGTCACATTAATTTGACTCAAAGTACCTAACACAAAATTTTCTCATCTGCAAAAGGAAAAGACAAACCACTCCAGTATCTTTGTCAAGAAAATCCCATATGGGGTCATGGAGTGCTGGACATGACTGAAACAACAGAATTATCAACAACAAAATACATCCTATGTGTGTCTGTGTGATTTTTTCCTATGTGTGGCATTAAAGATAATCAGATATTTTTTCTTCTCTACTTCCACATATTAAAAACAGTACAATTTTTTAAAAAAGGAGCTTGAAGGCTTTTAAAGTGGTCTGAACCTCTTCTGAGTGGGCACATTTCTCCAGGATTAGTAAACTATATGAACATGACAGGCATAGGTTCTGGATTTTCTGAGAGTCCCAGTAACACAGAAAGATGTCCTTCCAAGAAGGTACACTAGGAAAAATATCTTTTGTGAGAAAGGGCTTTCTAATTTGGGATTTAGGAAATATGTTCCCCATTCATATGACTCACACGCCTTTTTGTACTTGGGCCTAACCTCTGGAGAAGGCTATGAAGAAGTAAAATCAAGAGAAAGCCATGTGGATAAAAAAAAAAAATAAACCAATAACAGAGAGCCAGCAATTGATCTGTTTTGTTCAAAGATCATTTTTAATTGCTTATGGTCAAAGGAGAAATTGAGGTTTCATTCCAAACAGAGCAAACGGCAAAGGTTCGACTATGTTGTGCCTGTTAAGCTCTCTAATGACCTGTGTTGATCTCATTCTCATCATTTTGTGCATTCTTCACTCTGAGCTCAGTCAGAGGGAGGGATTATTTCTCATAGTTTAGTGGTTTTCCATCTCCTTTGCACTGGCTGGTCCTAAGGCTGGAATGCTTTTTTCTTTCAATTTTGCTTCTTTGAAGGTCTGGCTTCTGTCAGTTCTATATCATATCCTTCATATTGACACATTGACCTAACAAATGCTTGATGATTCTGCATATTTTTTATACCTTGTCTATGTGCCTACTTTATACTGTTTATACATATATGTATGTATGCATGTGCCTACATACCTGTCTCCCCCAATAGAATGCAAATTTCTTGAGAGTAGAGACCATGTTTTTGCTTTTCTTTGCATGCCCATAACTTAGCACAGAGCCCAGCACATAATAGGTATTTAATAATGCTTGCTGACTGATTGGTATTTTTAAATATCAAGGAAATAATATGTAGGACAAGGTTTTCTGAAAATTCCTTGTAGTACCTTGCCTTGGAAAGTGTAAAGACAATTCCTTTATATTGTTTTAAGCCCCTGGCCTCCAAGGGATCCCTATCTTGTGAGTCCCTGAACAGATAGTGACTGGGGTCATTTCTTGAATATCAAACTAAAACAGATAATCTGTCTTCTGTGATTTGCTCCAAATCTAAATTCCAGAGAGCTCATGCTCAAGTTCATTGTTCAATTTTTGCCTCCATTTTCTGCTTTGTGAATTGGAGATGTTTTGGATTAAAAGTATTTGGGACTTGAATATCTATTATCCTTTTTTTATTCTCCAAAAAAAAAAATAACTTTGCCTATGCTTCTGATAGCCAGGAGAATACTAGAATACAACTTCCCAAGTAAGAAAGGAGGAAAAATCTCAGTTCCTTAGCCTGCATCCCTTGCCAAACCCTTTAAGGCATCAGCAATGAGATCCTTGCAGATGACACCAGATAGGCTCATTAAAAATAAAAACTTGTTGCAGGGATTGGGGTTATTTGGGCAGGAGAGAATAAAGACTTGCAAAAGCTGGTAGAGGTATATTCATGGAACTACTCTCCCAAAAGAATCCACCTTTCTAAAATAGCCTTTGAAAAACCAAATGGTAAAGGTCGCTCAATTGGAAGACTAGATGAAAAAAAATTATGGAATATGAATGCAATATTACTGTGCCACACACACAAAAAGAAAAATTATGAAAGTGATAGTTTCAGAGAAACCTGGAAAGACTATATAATCTGATGCAGAATGAAGTTGGCAGAACCAGGAGAATAATTCAAACAATATCAAAAACTTGTAAAGACAAAAAACTTGGAGACCCAAGAACTGATCAAAGCAGTGACCATCTATAATTCCAAAAAACTAATGATGAAAAATGTTAGCCAGCTCCTGACAGAAAGGCAGTGTATTGAGGGTGTAGATTTATATACATGTCTACATGTACATAAATATATACAAATATACATATATAAATATACATATACATTTACTGGATGGCCAACATGAGATGCTTTACTTCACTATACGTATTTGTTACAAGGGTTTGTTTTATTTTTTTTTTCAGTGAGAGAGGAGAGAAAGTAGATTCTTAAAAATTAGAAATAAATTAAATTTAAGAAACCCAAAAGGCAGAAATTAAGACAGTGACAATAGAGTTTCTACTTCTAAGAACTCTAGCAAGATAGTGCTAAAGGTTTATAGCAAGAGTAATTTCAAATGTAAATTTGAAAACATTTTGCATTTTCTTCCTGCAGGCTTAGTTTTCATCAGGTGCTTTTTTTTTAAGTTTTTAATTGTTATGGCCTCTTTGAGGTAAAAAATAAAAACACTTTAAATGTGAGTTTTAATTAGGAACGTGAAACATCTGCATTCATTTACATGATATTATAACCACTAATATGTAAATGTGTTGTCAGCCACTGTTTACACAAATGCAAAAGGTCAACAAAATCTCGTCCTCAATCACCCATCCACTTTTTGATCAATATTCTGCTCACTAATATTCACATAGCATTTATATCCTTTTTAACACAACCCAGAAGTCTGATCACAAGGTGACATGATTCTTAAGGCTCCCTTATGAATAATGCTACAAGATACAGGGTCCATAGCTCTCTCTCCACAAGAGGTCCTCCAGGAACCAGGGAACCTGTTTAGGCTTAAAGGCCATTATTTTTTCATGGTAGACCAAGGTGCACATCTGATAATAGAAATATCAAGAATGACACCACATGGGGACAATCAATTAGAGGAGAAGTGGAAATAGTGGTATAACATTTTTAAAATTGCATTTATGTAACTTGCATTCTCTTTTATATCTAGAATTCTTTTTTCAATTCTATAGCCATTGGCTAATTTTGATTGAATATAAGCTCCCTGACAATGTGTATTATTACCTGCTTTTGTCTTTTAACCCCTACAGCAAGCACAATGCTTGGCACATAAGAGACATTTAATAAATAGGAATTAATGACCCTGCAGAAATTTTATTTCTTTACATGTAAGTTTCTTTTTTTATCCCCACTCTTATTTGATAACAGGATAAGCTGGTTTTAGGGTCCTCTAGGAAGAAAATTCTGACTTAGTTACTATGTCTTATTAATGTAGCCTGTACTTTCAGACATATGGCACTAATGTTATTCAGGTAAGTGTTAGATTAAGATCACAATAATAAATAATAATAAAACTATAATAACTGAAATCAACTATGGTTTAGTAGAACAAGCATTGGATCATTTAACCTCTCAACCTTAGTTTCCTCATCTTTAAAAGAGGGATAATGATTCCTTCTCAACCTACCCACTGCACTGATTATTGTGACAAAAGTATATATTAATTCTAAGGTTATTTTGGAGCAACAAAATAGACAGCATAGCCCTGGTGTGTGCCTAGAGTTTGAGTTTGCTGAGCGACTGCATTACCCCCATGGTTTCTGTCCTGTTCACTTACCTTCACCTGAATTTGTGATCTATGACTAGATCACTTTAGATTTTTCTTCAATTTCCCAATCACTATTCAGTCTACTAGACTTCTTAGAGCTTTGCTGGTCTTTGTGAGGGGATCTAGGCTATGCTTTTTTATCCTGCTCTGCTGTCTTTGTTGGTCCAGTTTGGGGGGCCAAGTTTAATGGATTCTTGAGCTTGTGTCAGAGTCCAGAGACTTGTGACTTGCTCCAAATTCAAGGACTCATTGAGCTATGTCCGAGTCCAGACTTGTTGACTTGTTGGGATTCAGGAGGGTACAAAGTTCCCTCTGGACAGGTGTGCCATATCTTTCCCCAAGAAGAATATTTGGCAGTCAATATCAAAAAATATTACTGTGTCTCCTACAAGCATGTGTAGGGCATGTGGGAAGCAGGATTGGTAGTCAAGGCCATTACTGATATCTATATTTAGCTGAGTGCATCCATGAGAAACTGGTGATTCAAAGTTCATTGTGAAACTTTCCATACATAAACAAGAAAGATATACAACCCATTATATTACTCCATTGAACTAGCATTGTTGCCTAAAGATGCTCACCTGGCTGGAACCTTTTGTTCACCGTCTGTCATAGTCTAGTCATCCTGTTTCTCAGCAAGACACAACCTTCTTATAACAGATGTGTTGATATGTTATCAAGTGCCACTAGACCCCAATAGGGTCAAGAACTGCCATTGTCTTCCAAGTTTTAAGAAAACAAATTGAATCAAGATCATGAGAACATATGGGTTGTTGTTGCAGTTTTTGTTTTGTTTTTGCTGAAGTTTGATCAAAAGAAGATATTATTTTTAATTAGTGAAAGTCTGGATCTCTTATGTTGAAATAAGATTAGAAGTTATTTTAATTCCAAATGACAATAATAGGAGAATAAGAAGGAATACAAAAATATTGATCTATAGCATTTCAGAAAATAGTTTTAGGAACCCTATGAATGATGTTATTAAAAACCAGGTATCAGGGGAGGAGCCAAGATGGCAGCACAGAAGCAAGAAAACTCCCTGCACTCTCCCCATAATTACCTCAAATACCTATTAAAAATGACTCTAAACAAACTTTAGAGATACAGAACCCACAAAGTGACAGAGAGAAACAAACCTCCTGCTGAAGACAGCCCAGCAGGCCAGCAAGAAGGAGCTATCACAGTGTGCTTGGAGCAGAGCCCAACCCCACATGAGCTCGTGGTTTTAGCCCCCACCAGCAGCAAGTGGACTTCAGGAGAGTGGATCACCAGCAGCTGTGGTGGTTTCCAGAAATATCAACCCATAAATGCCAAAGACAAAGTAAAAGGTCAGTGTAGAACTCTGTTGGAACTGAGGGGGACTAGGAGCACAGTCCAGCCTCTGCTGCCAGAGCAAGAAGCAGAGGAGACATGTCAGCCATGCAGCCACATCCATGTGGCTGCTTCAAAGCTCCTGGCCTGAAGATTGTAGGGGGACCAAGCAACCATTGTGAGGAGTAATCGCTCTTGCTTTAACCTGCTTCGATATGGATTGCTTTCTAGGGTGGAGGTCCTGGGGTGGGTGAGCAGGGCACCCAACTAATAGCTCTGGCAGCTGTGAAAACCCCTGTGATTTGGGACAAAGCTCTCCTCTTTGGAAGTAGAGTTCTACTGTGGCAAAAAGCTCAAAAGTCAAGAAATAGAGTGACAACATGAGCAAGCAAAGGAAGCAAAGCAAGCACAGAAAACTGACTTTGGATTCATTTGGGTGGGGGGAAGGATCAAAACATGGAACAGGAGAAAGAAAATTAAGTCAGAACTCCTGCACCAAAAGCTTCCAAGAAAAATATGAATTGGTTACAGGCCATAGAGGAGCTTAAGAAGGATTTTGAAAACCAAATAAGAGAAGTAAAGGAAAAATTGGGAAGAGAAATGAGAATGATGCAAGAAAATCAGGAAAAGAGAGTCAAAAACCTGACTGAGGAAAATAACACCTTAAAAAAATAGACTAACTCAAATGGCAAAAGAGGCTCAAAAAGCCGATGATGAGAAGAATGCCTTAAAAAGCGAAATTTGCCAGGTGGAAAAAGAATCTCAAAAGCTCAATGAGGAGAATCATTCTTTCAGAATTAGACTGGAGCAAATGGAAGCTAGTGACTTTATGAGAAATCAAGATACTATTAAACAGATCCAAACAAATGAAAGAATAGAAGGCAATGTGAAATATCTCATGGGAAAACCCACTGACCTGGAAAATAGATCCAGGAGAGAGAATTTAAAAATTATTGGACTACCTGAAAGCCATGATCAAAAAAAGAAATTAGAAATCATCCTTCAAGAAATTCTCGAGGAAAATTGCCCTAATGTTTTAAGAACCAGAGGGCAAAATAGAGGTTGAAAGAATCCACCGATCACCTCCTGAAAAAGATCCCTAAAAGAAAACTCCTAGGAATATTATAGCCAGGTTCCAGAGTTTCCAGATCAAGGAGAAAATATTACAAGCAGCCAAGAAGAAACAATTTGAATATTATGGAAACACAATCAGGATAACACAGGATCTGGCAGCTTCTATATTGAAGCATCAAAGGCCTTGGAATATGATATTCCAGAGGTCAAAGGAGCTGGGATTAAAAACAAGAATCACCTACCCAGCAAAACTGAGTATCATGTTTCAGGGGAAAATATGGTCATTCAATGGAATAGAGGACTTCCAAGCATTCTTGATGAAAAAAACCAGAGTTGAATAGAAAATTTGACATTCAGATACAAGAAGCAAGAGAAGCATGAGAAGGTAAACAGGGAAAAGAAATCATAAGGAACTTATCAAAGTTGAACTATTAACATTCCTACATAGAAAAACAATAATTGTAACTTATGAAACGTTTCTCAGTATGAAAATAGTTGAAGGGAATATAAATGTGTGTGTATATATACACACATACATACATATGTCTATATAGGAGGGTATATGGGCATATGAATACATATGTGAGTATGTGTATATATGTGTACAGGTATACATAGGTAGAGGGCACAGGACTAATTGAATAGGAAGGGATGATACCTAAAGGTTAAATTGAGAGGTGAGAGAGGAATATAATGAGAGGAGATGGGGAGAGACAGAATGGGGTAAATTATCCCATATAGAAGAGGCAAGGGAAAACTGTTGCAATGGAGGGGAAGAACAAGAAGGCAAAAGGGAATGGGTCAACCTTACTCTCATTGAAATTGGCTTAGGGAGGGAATGACATATACACTAAATAGGGTTATTTCACCATACAGGAGAGTGGGGGGAGGGGAAGGGGACAAGAGGGGAGTATGATGGAGGGGAGGGCAGATTGGGGGGGAGGGAATTTGGAAGCATACGCTTTTGAAAAGGGACAAGGTCAAAGTAGAGAATAGAACAAGTTGAGGGGTGGGATAGGATGGAGGGAAATATAGTCAGTCTTTCACATTATATCCACTATGGAAATGTTTTGCATAGCTATACATGTACAACCTATATTGAATTGCTTATCTTCCCAGTAAGGGTGGGTGATGAGGGAGGAAGGGAAAGAACCTAGAATTCAAAGTTTTAAAATCAAATGTTTAAAAAAGATAATATCATTTTTTTTTCTTACATGCAACTGGGAAATAAGATATATAGGCACTGGGGTATAGAGATCCATCTTGCCCTACTGGAAAGTTAGAGGGGGAATGGGGGAGATTACAGGAGAGAGCAGATTGGGGGAGGGGGTATATAGTGGGATCACTGTTTTGGGGTGGTGGGTAGGGGAAAGACAGGGGGAAAATTTATAACTCAAAATCTTGTGGAAATGAATGATGTAAACTAAAATAAACATAAAATTTAATTTAAAAAAACATTCAATTCGGGGAAAAAAAATATATATACACATTTTTTTTTTTAATCAGGTATCTGAAAACCACCTTACTCAAGTCTCTGGTTCCTCTGAGCCATTTGCTATGTATTAGACCTCTACCCAGGAGGAATGCTAGAGAAATTTATCTTTGAAATCCCAGTTTATCTTTCATTCAGGTAACATTCAAGGTACTGCAAGTTTTATATATCAAAGTTACAGGGGAAATTTCCTCAAGTGCCTTTTCTTGAGTATACAGCATCTTTTTATATCTAGACTATGGTTAAGTCCAGATATATAAAGCTAAGAACAAAATATGCTGTGTATGGAGACTCTTGTAAAAAGATATAAAACAGAAACCATAGGGGCAGCCAGGTGGCTCAGCAAGTAAGAACACCGGCTCCAGTTTCGGGATGACCTGGGGATCAAATCTGGGCACAGATACTTAGCACCACACCCAGAAATAACTGGCCTTGTAACCTTGAGCAAGTTACTTAACCCCAATTGCTTTAAAAAAAAAGAAACAGAAACCACTAGTCCCACTTTATACTTAAGAAAATGGAGGTCTAAATAATATATTCCTGGAACCAAATGAAAGCAATGTAGTTCATGGTTGGAAACTACCCTGTGTTTGTATATTGTGTGTGAGACTGCACAAGTTATTGGAGTTGCATCATCAGGTCACACTAAGCCCAAGGTAGGCCCTGGAAAGGAAATTCTATATCACAAGAATAAATACATACAAATGCTTATAATCAGGAAGACCTGGGTTTGAATCTTGCCTCAAACAATTACTAGTCATATGCCCTTGGGTAAGTCACTAAACCTCTGTGTGCTTCAGTTACCACATCTGTAAAACAAGGATAATAATGGCAATTCTCTGAAAAGGTTCTTGTGAGGGTCAAATGAGAAAATACAACAAGTTCTTTAATAACTTAAAACAGTTATCATTATTATTGTTACCACCACCACCAATACTACTACTACAACAATGACTACAACTATGACTACTACAATGCAGTAGCTATGAAATGTAATGGATTTTATCTGGCATTTCTCACAACCAGTACCTGAGGCAGGACAGGGAAGAATGGAAAGGGCATCATTGTTTAAAGTTTTGTTCCATTGTCAAGAGGTTTAATCTAAGCTTTTTGGTAGTCCTTCATTTCTGAGTGGATACAAACCCTTCCAAAGCATTCTTCTTGTCTCTTCCTCCTCCTGATCTTAACTTCTCTTCTCCTTTGTTTCGCCCTCTTCCTCTTCCTGATCCCTTCTTCATCTATATTGCCTTCATCTGAACATCAAAAAATGGAAAATCCTGTTGGACAGGGATTTCAAGTTGCCTTTAGAGTACTGCATCCTATGTCATGGAATCATCTTATCTTGGGGTTATGTGGTTCAACCTTCCAATCAATGCAACCTCCAATCCTAAAAATAACCATTCAACCTCTTCCTGAACATTCATTTCCATTGACAGGAACTCACAAAAACAACCCATTTGGGGAAGAATATTTATATTTAGAACATCCTTCCTTATGTTGCAAGTTCTTTGAATTCCACCTCCAATGCTTACTGATATTGATAAATTAACTAATACTCTTCAGATGAGTTCATTTAACCAACTAGAAATTTACCTAACTACAAAGCCAGACACCTTTCTCCATTTTGCATCCAAGGAAATCATTGACAAATTCTGTCAAATTTCTTGCTAACATCCAAATAGTCTATCTTTCTGACACAATCAACCAGTTGAGAAACCCTAACAAAAGTAGATAGGCTAAAAAAAGAAGAAGAATGTTGTTGTAGGTACAGGGCACAATATGTGCCAAGATACAGAAGCAGGAGTGAGCATGCTGTGTAAGGGGGATAATAGATCAACCTGACTGTTGTAGAGAAGCCAATAATCTGTGTACTGCTTCCTGCATAATTAGAAAGGACAGAATACAAACTCCTCTGTTTGGAGCATATTTTCGGCATTTGCATCTTCCCTTGAGAACCAAGGCCTTCTTATTTGGGAGGGTGTGTAGCAAAATGTCCACATATTAAAATAGCAAGGATTAATTTACCTAATTAATCCATTATTCAGTGTCACATAATTGAAAGTAGCTCTCAGACACAGGTAGTTACAAAAATGGAGAGGTCAGGAAGGAAGATGCTATTCTGACGCAGGAAGAATGCTGTAGTGAAGAACTCTGGGCATCCAGGGGACACCATGAGAGCACTGAAAGCTTGAAAAGAGAGCAGCATTAAAATAGGAAGGGGCAGCTTGAGCAGTGCCTTCCTTAGAGGCCAGCTAGTTTTACATTTTGCAGGTGAGGAAAATAAGGTCTGGAAATGTGAAATGGCTTCTACAAGGCATTTTGCCAGCTGGCGGCTTCACTCCCACTCCATTGTTCTTGCCATCACACCCTATTGCTTCACTTTCTAGTGCCAAGTCTCACTTTCCTCATTTATGAAATGGGCATAATGATAATTGCTGAAGCTACCTTAGAGGATTGTTATAATAGATGACACTTACATAACTTTTTAAGGTTTACAAAGCACATTACACATTTTCATCATTTCCTTTGATTCTTATAACAATCTTGTGAAGTAGGTGCTAAAGATATTATACCCATTTTAGAAATGAGGAAACAGGATCAAAGAGATTAAAAGGTTTTCCCATCGTCAAACAGCTTATAAGTGCTAAAGACAAGGTTCAAACTAACATTGTCTGTAACTCTATGGCCATCTCTCTTTCAAGTTCTGTCTCTAGAATTAGTCAAGATAAAACAGAGGGAAAAAGCAGAGTAATGCAGTAGAACAAATCCTGAGTATGGCTTAAGACCAGGGTTTAAATCCTACCTCCAAGGTTTATAAGCTGTGTAAGCATAATTATTTAACCTTCCTGAACCTACATTTTCTCATCTATAAAATGGTGGTAACAATATGTTCACTGATTAACTCACAATTCAGTTTTGAGGGAAAGTCCTTTATAATCTTAAATAGAGGTGTTATGATAATTATAATAATGAAGTTAAAATAATGTAATTCTATATACTATATGGATATTATATATACATATATACACTATATACTACATACTATATATCTTTATAGGTTTCAGTTTCCTCTTCTACAAAAAAGTTGGGGTTGGACTTGGGGCTTCTTAAACTTTTTTTACTCGCAACCCTTTCAGCACTTCTTAAACTGTAGGTTGCAACCCCACAGTTGCACAGTTTAAGAAGCACTGGACTAGATAATCTTTAAGGTCCCTTCCAACCCACCAAACCTGTAATTCTATAAATATTATCATCATCACCATCATCAACATTATTATCATTCACAATCTCAACTGCAGATTTGGAAGAGACCTCAATGATCTTCCATTCCAGCTTCTACACAAAGGAAGAACTTTTTTCTATACTGTCTTTGCTAAATGGTCATCCATTCTCTGCTCTCAGTCCAAAAAAAGGATAAATGAATTCATGGCATTCTGAAAGCGCCCGTGCTACCTTTGGACAAGCAAAATGTGGGAGTAGTTTTTTTCCTTTATTCTGAGCTGAAATATGCAACTTTCTAACTTGCACCCATTGGTCTTGGTGATGTCTTTGGGGATCGGGGACAGGAAGAACAAATCTAAGGCACTTTCTATATGACAATTTGTCAAATGTTTGAAAGTAGCTGTTTCCCAGTGTATATATGGAGACAGACAGAGAGATAGAGAGAGAGAGACTAAATAAATGCAAGGTGATTGCTCCCCATGTGAAAACAAGACCTAATTTGTAAGAGCTTGGGAAATAGGATCCAGTATCTAGGAGTCAGAAGGTATTCATTTGGTCAGGACCACTTCCCAAATTCAGCAGCAAGATATCATGAAAACTCTTGATAGAGCATCTGTGTGATGCTGTGCCTTTTTCCATTTCTAACTTCATCTCTGACTCAATTTATGATTAAGGACAAATCCTCAGGATTCTATAGGATACAGAATCATATAGGATTCTATATGACTTTCTCCCCAGAAGCAAATATGGAGAAACAGTCAGTACCTACCTGTTTCACAAAGATATTGGGACAATGAATGAGATGGGTACCTTGGAACAATGTAACCATGAGGACAGACAGAACAGCTGTTAATCAATCTTCTTTGATCTTGAAAGTTTCCCCAAGAGGCTGAACAAGAACCAAATGTACAACATGCAGGAGCTCAGACTGGAACATCCATTGTGTGATGGGATGGTCCATTGCTGAGCAGTAATTCAAACCTCTGTGCAGGAGATGTTTGAAATTACCATTTGGTCTGATTAAATTGAGTACTCCCACTCCAGTTGAACTGCTTAAAGGACACAAGCAATTTCAGCAGTCCTCTGAAAAATTAGAATTAACCTGACTATGTTAAGCTAAGGAAGTGTCAGGTGATACGGCTGTAGGCTTTCAAACAGAATCAGGGGGAGAAAAGGCTTCTCATGAACAAGGTCAGGCCTGGGCAAATCTGTGAGGAAGGGGAAACATGTACCTGGCATAACCTCTTTCCCTATTTCTTCACAGTCCTTCCCTCACTCCCACCTGAACAGCCTGACTCCCCCCTCACCTGTCCCCTCTCCCCACCCAGCTGACTATTCTGTGTCTCGTTCCCACAGGGACAAAGCTTTGAAGACCTGAATACAACTCCTGCTCATAGGCTTACTAGTTCTGTGACCTTGGGCAAGTCACCTAACTTGCCTCAGTTTTCTCATCAATAAAATGGGAATAATAAGAGCACCAAACTGCCTCACATGGTTATCTCGGGGATCAAATGAGGTCATATACATAAGGCACTTTGCTGACTTTAAAGCACAACATAAATGCTAGCTGTTATTATTATTAATAAGTTTGGGAGAACCTGAGACCAGGTTGTAAAGGGCTCCAGGGGTTAACAACTTGATCCTCTTGGGAATAGTGAGTGAGTCCACTGGAGTTTACTGAATAGGGAAATGATGTGATTAGAGATGCACATTTCTTTTCTAGAATTATATAGCACTGCAAGGTGTGCTGAGTACTTTCTAAATATTTCATTTTATCCTCATAACAACTCAGGAGGTAGGTGTTATTCTTATCTTTATTTTATAGATGAGGAAACTAAGGCAGGCAAAGGTAAAGTAACTTGCCCAGTTTCACAGTTAGTGTCTGAGGCCAGATTTTAACTCAGGCCTTCCTGAACTCCAGGCCCTGCACTCCATCCACTACAGCAGCTAGCCAGCAGCTGTAGAGATCTAAGCCTGCGTTTCCTCATCTTCAAGGTGGGGAGACAGACTAAACATCTCTAAAAGCTGCTTTCTGGTTCTAACATTTTTTGATGAAATTTTCAAAAAGATCTTTAAGTTGTCATGGACCCTGGAGGCATTTGCATTTTAGTAAAGACTCTTAAAGATTGGAAAGCATGCCAATCCAAAAGGATCAAATCTCAACCGGTAAAATTTAAGATACTAAAATAAAGCCAATGAGACACTACAGAGAAGGATACAAATCCCACTTGGGCCCCAGCCACTATCTACCAACAAGGCTATCCCTGCACTTGACCCTTTGGTAGATACAAGAATACCATGAATATGCTTTCCTGGTCTATGTCACTGTGGCATCCCAGCAGCAGCAGCTGTACAAATAGGCCAACTCCCTTGGAGAGGAAGTGACAGATCCTAAGGAACAGAAACAGAAAATCTCTCTCCTTGGGATATCTCCCCAACATGACTGGGCTGCTTGCTAGAATCTCCGAGCAGCTCATGGGTCTCTTTGAAGTAGCTGCTGCTTGCTTTGCTCCTGCAGCTTCCACCAGCATGCCCCCTCTCCATAGTTCAGCAGTCTTGGCTACTTTTATTAATGTGGTATCTGTACCATCAGCCCCTGCTAGAACTGACCAATCCCACTGTTTCCTTTGAGCCTCAATTACAATCAGTACCATCCAGACTGACCTCTCCATCTGCCAGCTCCTCACCTCAGGCAGTAGTCAGACAGGAGCTGCCTCCCACAGTTGAGGAAAGAAGTTTACTGGCTACTAGACTTGGGTAGATTTGATCAAAGCCTTTGATCTATGGTCAGATCTGTGACATGGACAAGGCTTTGCTCACATGGCAACTGGCACTTCCTAACTTGCTACTTCTATCTCTTAATGCTCCCTGCCGCCACACACTTTAATCCCATCTAACTTAAAATGAAAGGTCAAAATAAAAGTCACCAATCCATTTTCTTTTTATTCACTTCATGATAAATGATGCTTTTCCAACGGGTCTTTTGGCTCACTTCAAAGCCTTCTGTCTGGGACATGCAATCTAGTACTTCGTCTTGGCTGTACCATCAAAGGACTTCTACAGGGAACATTATAAATCTTTGTGTTTCCAGTTTCTTTCCTCCTCCTTCCTTCTCCACAAGACTTCAAAATCATCTTCCTAAAGCTTATGTCTAACAATGTTACTCCCCTGCTCAAAAATCTTCAGTGGCTCCCTGTTGTTTGGGGGATAAAATATAACTTGTCATACTGAAGTGTCTAGCCTTCCTTAAACTTTCTCCAACCTCCATTTCCAGTCTTTGCCTCTTCACTTACTCTAGGTTTCAGTCAAACTGGTCTATTTGCTCTTCCTAAAACCCAGCATTCCATTGACTGCCTCCTGCTTAGCACTCCTTCCTCAAACTTCACCTAATAGATTTAATCCTGAGCTTTATTTAGGGCTCAGGAGAGACCCTGCCTCCTATAACAAACCTTTCCTAATCCCCCTACTTGTTAATCCTCTTTTTCTTCCCAAATTAGCCAAAATTATCATTTTTTATTCTGTGCCAAAAGTAAGCTCCTTGAGGGTGGGATTGTCTTCATTTTTCCCCAACTCATTTATTCATTTAATGAACATTCACTATATGCCAGGCTTGGTGCTAGAAGCTTTTAAGGACAAAAATAAACCAGTTCCTACTCTCAAGTAGTTTACTGTCTATTGTTTTGGTGTTTATATTCCCAGCACCTTTCATTGTAAATAGTTGGTATTTAATAAATGTTTGTTGTTTGCTCAACCAAAACCTATTCTATACTGTCAACCTGGAGCAAGTACAAGCAAGAAAAGAAAAAGATCACTTATGTCACATGACTATCTGATTTGTACCAAAGCAAATGTTATCAGAAATATCTTTGTAAAATATTTTTTTTAAATAAATCTGCAAGGAGACTCCAAAGGAAGAAGAAAGCAAGGAAGGATAGAAAAAAAAAAGTTCTGTTCATAAAACTTCTGGGCCAAAATTGTTTTGCTACTATTATCCATAGCTTGTAGTTACTGTCTTGGTACCAGTGACTAACTAACTTAGAGCTGAGACAATAATAATAATTTTTAAAGCACCTCCATGCAAACCACTTGTAGCAACAACTGATGGGGTACAATTTGGGAAGAAAGGGGATATCTGACAGAAAAAAAAACTCCCTTATCAAACATGCCCTTTTATGTTTTGGCCTTGCCATAGTCATCTTTATTTCCAACCAGGAAAATTGTCTTTTATTCCAGGGAAATTGTCCTTTCTTTATACTTTTTTTTGTGCCTGTTTGACCTTCATTTGCTTTACCTCCTTGTCAGGTTTGTCTCCTCCAGGGTTCAAATCATCAACCTCCAGATGACCATTCAGGCCATGCTAACCTCTAACTAAATCCAAGTTCTCTAGCCCACTGGACTTGGCATCAGCCACGTTCCAGTCTGACCCCTTGAATGTGAAGTCTGACTCCTTGAACGGGACCCAGAGAGGCAGGTGTCCCTGCCTCTATGCCCCTTGCAAGCAGGAAGCACTTTGAGAAGCTGAGACCTTCTACCCTTTTTTTTTTAAAGCAATCAGGGTTAAGTAACTTGCTCAAGGTTACAAGGCCAGGTGTTTCTGGGTGGGTGCTAAGCGTCTGAGCCCAGATTAGATCCCCAGGTTGTCCCGACACTGGAGCCGGTGTTCTTACTTGCTGTGGTACCTGGCCACCCTGAGACCTTCTCCCCTTTACCCCAAAAGAATTTGGGTCCCATTTGTTTGAGGGGGGAATGATGGGGTACAGGCTCTGGGAAACTCCTTGAACTCTGATTGAATTTTCCCACTTGATGAGGCATTTTCCTGAGACCATAAGCCTTTCATTATAGCTAGCCCTAAATCTCTTATTCTTAACCTAGCCTAGCCCTCCATTGTCTAGCTACTTCCCACCCTTGATTCTATCAAAATATCTATACCCAAATCTGTTACCCTTAAACTAGCTTAGTTCTCCATTGTCTGTCATCTTCAGGTAGCCTTCAGCTATTTCCCACCCTTAATCTCATTTCATTACTAGAGTCTGACCTCAGTTCCATCAAAGATCCCCCTTAAACCACCTCAAGACCCTTCCCAAATTCCCCCTCTAAATCACCCCTAGAACCCTCCCACAATCTTTCTGTATATAACTTCCATCTTGCTTCCATGAGGTGTCCAAAAGTAAGCAAGCACAAACTTATGCTGTGTCAGATTATTCTGGCCCACTTGTCAATACAAGCTTCACATATACTTAGGCTCCAAGAGAAGACGAGTCAAATTCACTGATATTTTGGGGTCTCTAGCACCCCTAATCTAAATCTTAAACCTCAACACAACCACACTGGTATACCCAGGATGGCTGTTAGCACAGGTTCTTAGATCTGGTTTACTAGGAAAAATAGCTGTTTAAGGGGTCAACAAACTTTTTAATTACATTCACTAGTTCAAGGGAAAAGTCAGCACTCTGAACTTCAGAGAAAATGCAAACAGAAAATACAAGCAGAGAAATAAAGACCAACAGACAGGGCTCTGATTGCCTGAATCAACTATACATTTTACATACCTATCTGGATGGAGAGAGCCTTTACATCTGAGCAGTCAGGGTGCTCTGAACATGAAAATCTAGACCAGGGAATCACAAGATCCTTCCTATAAGTGAGCTCCCAAAGCAAAATACCAACTCAGAGTATATATACACAGGCTTCTCAAAGCCAGAAGGCATCACAACTTTCCTGACTCAGTGTCTAATTAGAAATTAGTGTAAGGTATGAAAGCCTTCCTACAAGCAAGCCTCTCCTAAGCAAGTTTCCCTTAATGGGCTCCACATGAGACCTATTAATAGGTGGGAAAGATCTTAAATTCAATTAACATTACACCATTATACCAGGAATTAGAAAAACAAATACAAAAAGAAAGTCAATCTCTGCCCTCTGGGAGCTTCTATTCAAATGATAATATTTATACAGATGGTTAAATGCTAGATCCTTTGAGGAAGAAGAAAATAGAAAGGACGATGTTTAAAATAGTCCATTCCTTCAAGTCAACAAATTTTTATAAATTCCCTACTATGTTCAGAACTCTGTGCCACACTAAATCAGACATAGTGTTACTCTCTTTTCACCTTTTTTTTTTACTTTTTGGAGGGGGAAAAGTAGGGCAATTGGGGTTAAGTGACTTGCCCAAGGTCACATGGCTAGTTTTTATGTTATGTGTCTGAGGCCATATTTGAACTCAGGTCCTCCAGACTCCAGGGCGGGTGCTCTATTCACTGTGCCACCTAGCCACCCCTACACCTAAATTTTTGATGCTGGAGTTATGATTTATATACATTAACTATAATACAAAATGAAATACAAAAAGTGAATCTAAGAGTTACTACCAAGATGTTATTAAGAATTCACAGGAGGACAAGGTCATTTCTGTCTGGAAAGATGGAGTAGATTCAAAGAGAAGGCAGTTTCTGAGCTGATCCTGGAAGGAAAATTTCCATAGACATAGCTACGTAAAAGAGGAAGAATCATGTCAGACATGGGAAATCGCATGAAGTCATGGATGTTTTAAAACTCACAATAATGTTTCAGAGATGAGAGGAAAGGATGAAATTGGTTAAGGACTTCAGGTTGAAGGAACAAAGAAAAGAAAACTAAGGTGGTGAGGAGGAAATAATAATGGGCTTCAGCTGAAAAACTCTCTGGTTGCAGAGGGATGAGATTTGTTTTGTTTGTCCCAGGAGGGCAGCACTAAAAGGAGTGGGTAGAAGTGCAAAGACACAAATTGAGGTCTGATGAAATGATCAACTTTCTAAGAATTAGAGTTAACCAAAAGTCAAATGAACTCTCTCAAGAGATAATAGGAGGTTCTCTAGTGAAGCCTAGAAGACAACTTTTAAAACATATTTATTAAGGGAATCTTTTTAAGTTACAGGTTAAACTAGATAGCTACTGAGACCCTTCCAGCTCTGAACCTGTGATCCTCTGATGCCTAAATAATCTGGCCATTGAGGTCTCTTCGAATTCATAAATTCTGTGATACTGATTAAGTACCCCAGTTTGGTTATAGTATGTAATACATGAATGGGGTATGGCACGAGATAAGTCTGAAGAGGTTGATTGGAGTGAGACAATGGAGGGCCATGAATGCTAGGCAGTTCTTGGCAAGAACGTTTCTGCCTAAAGGCATTAGCTGAATTGAATTGGACAAAAGGAATTTTGAAAATCTAGGTGAGAGAAGTAAACACAGATGCTGAATGAAAGGGGAAAGTCTAACAATTCAGAGCTTTGAATCCTGGGTGCCAGGGCATCATGTGCAGATACCACATTAACCCACCTAAAACAGTTACTAAAAGGCTAGCACTCACTGCATGCAACTTATTGTTCATGCAGCTTTTACAACTCTGTATAGCTTAATAAAAGCTGCACATTGTCTTACCTAAAAGTTACTTGATTTCCCATGGTTAGATTTAAAGTTTGTATTTTTTTTTTTTGCCTGAATTGGTTTTTGATGATCCTGCTCTGCCTCTTGGAAATTCTTTCTTATTACTTGCTCTATAGTGGAGTGTGTTCTGCAATGAAGCAGCCCCTGAAATGTATTTGAGAAGGTAATTTAAAGATATTATTTCTGCCATTTGTTCAGAAGTGTACTGAGAAAAGACCAGGCCTCGTATGGATTTCTCCTGTATTGAGAATTACTCTGTCTTTAAAAAGTTCAAGTGATGTTGCTGGATAATGGGCCATTTTTGTGATCTGCTCTCAGTCTCCTGGAAAGATATTGGAAATAAATAAAATCTAATTAGAAGGAAAAGACTGAGCAATACTTATGCTCAGCATTCCAGTATAGTAATGAGGCTGCTTTTTAATTATTTTAAAGTGTCAGAACGATTTGTCTTCATTTCATTTGGATAACTTAACCATTAATTAGTGTTCAGTGACCACTTTCCACTTCTCTAAATTCTAATCATAAATATATAGCTGCTGCTCCATAATGAAACAATTTCTCCTGAAATATCTGGGCTAAAGTGAAATATACAAAGGAAAAACAGGAATTTTTCACGTGTTTAAATGGATCTTGATGTTTTTAAGAGCCATATCCTCTATTCAAGCAGTGAAAATGATGAGATAGAAACCATTGAAGAAAGAAGGATAGGAAGTAGTTCCCTTTTGATGCCACCTCATAGAATTATAGGCTCTTAGTGTTTGAAGAGACCTCAGAAATTAACTAATCCAACCCCACTCCTTTTATAGACAGAGACCATCTGGTCCAAACCATACCTGAGCAAGAATCCCTTCCACAGCATATAAATAAGAAACTATCCAATATTTGTTTGAAGATTCTAGTGAGAGACAGTTCATGCCCTCCCAAGGTAGCCCATTCCATTTTTTCATAATTCTAAATGTTAGGAAATTTTTCCAATGACAGAACCCAGGCTAGAGAGGAATCATAGATTTAATGCTGAAAAGGAACTTAGAAGTTATCAAATTCAAGCCTTTCATTTTACAGGAAAAGAAACTAAGGCCCAAAGAAATGAAACAACTTACTGAGGTCACCGTGTTAAGTGGTAGAATCAGTATTTGAAGCCAGTTCTGACTGCAAATTCAACACTTTCTACAATACCACATACAAAGAATGAGCCATTCAACTGAGAAAGGACAGTTGACATCTCAAAAGCTAAACACAGAAATCAATCAACAAGCATTTATTAATTAATTTAATCAATTGATTAATATTAATTAATATGCCAAACATTAAGAATAAAAAGATAAAAACACTTTAGTTCCTAACTTTAAGATATATACATACTATTGACATGAGACAATATAGATAAGAATATGCAAGATAAATAAAAGGTCATTTGGGACAGGAAGATATTGCCTGAACTGAACTGAAACAAATGAGAAACTTTTAAAAGCAGAAGTAAGGAAGGAATCTATTTTAGACATAGTAGACAGCCTATGTAAAGGCATAGTTAGAAGAGACAGATTGTCACGTATGAACAACAACTTTTTGTTTGTTTGTCTCTACTATATAACGCATGAAGGGGGTTAATATATTTTAAGACTGGACAGGTCGTTTGGAACCAGTTTGTGAAAGTTTATAGCTCCAGACAGAGAAGTTTGTTTTGTTGTTGCTGTTGTTGTTTAATTCTACAGCTAATAGGAAGCCACTGGACACTGTGGCAACTGAGGAAGGGAAGAAGGTTGACATGGTTAGATCTGAGATTTAGGAAAATCACTTTGGCAGCTGTGCAAAGGACTTATAGAACTGGAGAAAAGTATAAGGAAGGAAGACCAATTAGGAAACTATTGAAATAGTCCAGGCAAAGGTTGATGAAGACAGAGTTAAGGTGGTGGCTGTGTAAATAAAGAGGAGACAGCCACAAGAGCTGCCCTAAAGAAAAAAAAATGAGGCAGCTTGTTCAAAACCCTTCATAACCTGACCCTCCTCTACCTTTCCTTTCTTCTTATACCTCATCTTACCTCCCATTTGCTCTGGCCTTTACGCTGGTCTTGTTGTTTCCCAAGAAACAAGATAACTCTGTGTCTCAGCTCCAGGAATTTTCATTGGCTATCCTCCAAGCCTAGAATGATCTCCATCCTCATCTCTGCCTCCAGGCTTCTCTGGCTTCCTTCAAGTCCCATGTAAAATACCACCTTCCACAGGAAGTCTTTCCCAATGTCATTTAATTCTAGTGCCTTCTTTCTTTTTCACTATTTCTAATTTATGCTGTATATAGCTTATTCATACATAGTTGTTTGCATATGGTCTACACCATTAGACTGTGAGCTCCTAGAAATCAAGGATTGTCTTTTGCCTTTTTTTGCATCTGTCTTTGTAACTTGTCTTTCTCTTCATGTTTGTAGCATCTAGGCCTATTTTAAACTGATGTGGGGTTCCTCTTATGTATTCAAGCATAGGGAATGTGACTCAGCACACTAATTAATGCTGAAATGGCTTAGAAAAACTTTTGAAAACAGCAAGAATCCAGGAACAATAAGACACAAGTTTAACTGTGCAAGAGACTATTCAAATGGAAAGGTACTAAAACATAGCAGGAAGGAGGAATAAAGGAGGTAAGTACCAAAGGATATGTCACATATCTTCTAATGTTTGGAGGGAAGAGATAAGTGATGGAGAAATGAGTCAATGCTCTCCAAGGGGTTGGGGAAAATAAGAAAGCTTTTTTCTTAAGTCAAGAGGAAAGATATACTAATGAGAAGGCAAGAATTAACAATTGATAAGGATGGCAAAGGCTTTAAAATAGCTGAAAGAAGGAAATGACTTTATATTCTGTCTAATGAAAAAAGTCAAGAAAAGACACTTTGCAGCAACCAACCAGAAGCTTAGAAAAAGATTTAAGACATGGATCACTGAGAAAATGGAAAATATTAGCTCATAAAGACATTTGAACTATATTATATGTGATGCAAGATTCTTCTCATATGCAGAAAAACATACATCAACTATTATAGGAAGAAAAAAACTGAATAGAAGGACTTTGTAGCTAGAAGAGATCTGATAGATCATTCTAGTCAGAATCTCTCTTTTTACTGATGCAGAATCTGCAGTCCAGAGAGTCAAAGTGATTATATAAGATGACAAAATGAGTTAGAGACTGGCAGGGCCACAAGAGTTTTGTTTTGAAAAGCTTTACCAATGGGAAACTCTAGCTTCATGGAAAATTTCTACTCATATTCTTAAGAGGAAAGAAGTGGGATCTCATAATAACTAATTTCAATCAACAGTAGTCTAGATTTATTTCAATTTTTTTCTTTGAAGAACTTGAAAGATAGCATTTGTGACATAGAAAACAAGGTAACAACAGAAACATAGATAAAGCATTTAAGAAATTACTATATTCCAGGAAAACGTGATAAGTACTGGTTACATAAATAAAAGCATGTTAGACAGTGCCTGCCCTTGAGGATTTTATCTTAATGGGAGTTGCTGAGGGGAGTGGAACCAATAAAAATAAAGCAAAGTCTGGTGGAGGAAAGAGTGTAGAAAAAGATTTCAAATATGGCACAGCACGTCAAATATCAAAATCTAGTTAATCTTAAAATGACTCACCTTGGGGGCAGCTAGGTGGGGCAGTGAATAGAGCACCAGCCCTGGAGTCAGGAGGGCCTGAGTTCAAATTCAGCCTCAGACACTTAACACTTAATAGCCATGTGACCTTGGGCAAGTCACTTAACCCCAATTGCCCTGCCTTCCCCCTCCCAAAAAAAGAAAAAAAAAAGATGGCTCACCTAAAATAGAGGTGTCTGATGGAAAACTGAAAATTAGCACCTACAAATCCAAGCTGATGCATATAATGGATTTGGAGTAAGAGACCCTTGAACTGGGACAAGTCTCTTCCCTCTATGATCTTCAGTTACAAATACCTGTTGGAAATCCATGTTGATGTCTCAGCAGCATCTTAAATTTAATGTACCCAAAATGGAACTAACCAATCATTTCTTGCCCAAACCTTTGCTTCCTTGAATGTTCCAATTTTCTATTAATGGCAATACCATCTAAGTTGAAAGCATCCCTGATTCTCCTGTCAAAAGGTTTATAAGCTTCAGTTCATCCTTAATTCTTCCTTCTTCTTTCTCTCCCATACTGGGTTATTTCTCAAATCTTATATCCATTCTACCTCTCTGTATCTTTATCATATGTTCCTTAGGACTGTAATATGGAAGCGATTTCAGAGATCATCTAATGGGTCTAACATTCTCATTTTGCAAACAAAGAAATGGGTGTAGAAGAGTAAAGACACCTGCCTATTTTTTCTAAAATAGTAAACATTAGAGGTAAAATGTAAACTCAGGTTCTCAATTATGCTGTTTCCATTGTACCACACTGTCTCCACTCATGCAGTCACCACCCTAGTTCAAATCCTTCCTCTCCTCTTGCCTGGATGATCACAATAGCCTCCTAGTTGATCTGACATTAGTATCTTCCTGCTTTAATCAATTATCCAAAAAGCTGCTAAAATACTGCTCTTTAGGTACAAATCTGATCATAAAATATCCCTGATAGAAAAACCTTCAGTGGCTCACTTTTGCCTAGAATAAAATACAAAATACCTTAGCCTAGCATGGAAGGCCCTCCCCTATCTGACTCTAGCCTACTTTTTCAGTCTTATTTACATGTTTTTCCCTTTCATAAAGTATACATTCCAGGCATTAGCTATTTACCAAACAACAGTTCATCTCTTGTGTCCATGAATTTACACAAGGTGTCCCCAGGCCTAGAATTTCTCTCTCTTTGGTTCTACCTTTCTATATTCTTAATTGCTTTCAAGGCTCTGTTAATGTGGTACCTCTCTTCCTTGGGCAGCTCTGAAACCTAGCTCCACCTCCCTCTCTATTGTGGAAGAGGGTTTCTGTACCTATTAACATTCTATCATTTGTTATTGTTCCGTAGCTTCAGCTGTTTGTGACTCTTGGCAACGATATTGGAGTGCTTTGCCACTTCCCTCTCTAGCTCATTTTGCAGATGAGAAACTTGGGCAAATATGATTAAATAACTTGCCTAGAAATCATAGAATTAGTAAATGTCTGAGGCTGGATTTGAACTCACAAAGATGAGCCTTCCAGACTCCAGACCCACTATGCTATCCACTGAGCCACCTAGCAGCCCTACATTTTGCCACAGTAGAAGGTAAATTTCTTGAAGTCATGGGCCATTTGATTGTTGTTCTTCTATTTATAGGACCTAGCACGAGGACCTTGGATTTAATAAGCACTTAATAAGTTTCTTGAATCAACAGAGCACTCTTGAAAAGAAATAACAAATATGAATGAATATAATGTGTATATATCTGTGTGCATATATACATATATATCTGTGTGTGTATGCACACACACATACAAACACATATTGAGACACAAATATCCTTTATTCTTTACTCAGTTAGAACATGCATTTCCTAGTATATAAAATCCTTTGGAAAGCCAAGAAAGCTAAGCTAACATTTTCAAAGCCAAGCATTTTTTTTTTGTTAATCAGATACTTATAAATACATATACATGAACATATTTAGAAATACACATCTGTGATCATCCCTTTTAATTCTAAATGAAGGTGATAATGATGTAAGGTACTAATAGTTTCTGATGATATTGCCCTTAAAACATACTGCTCAGTTTCTAGCACCTCATTACCAGAAACTTATAGATTTTTATAAAAAGCAGCTCTAAGGTTTGAGGCCTACAGGGATTCATTCACAAATGAAGGTCAAAAGGATTTTACCAAAGCCAAACAATGAGACTTCATTAAGTTAGGATCAATTTATTTGAGATTTGGGTTGTATGGAACAAGTATGGACTCCAACGTGGGGAGAATACTCATTGAGTTAACATTAAGTGATATTTAGTGTTGGCTAGTTATAGTAAATATGGGTAATGCAGAAAAGACAGGATGAGCCTTCTAGGCACCTCATTATGTGGCTGGTGCCTTGGTGAGATCATTACCATACAAAGCCTAGTCAACTTCACATGTTCTGAACTTTAGCTTTATTAATTCACCCCAAATGAATTGGAGTTTAGGGAAGTGACCCATCCTAACTGAACTTCAAAGAACCTAATTTACACTTGGGGATATACCTGCTTGGTGACCAGAATGTCTCTGCCTATTATCCAGAATACTCCTTTGTCAGTATCCAGTTACTTGGAAGATTGAATCAATAATTCAAAGTTTATTTGACAAATTAAATATGAAAAAAAAACCTAGAAAGAAAAATAGGAGTCTGAGTTCTAGCTCCTGGTCTGCCACTAACTATGTGACCTTGTGCAAAATCATGATTTCCCTAGGTCTCAATGTTATCTATAAAGGAAAGGAATTGAACTAGGTGGCATATAAGGTACCACCTAATTATAAAGTTCTGGTGTTCTGGGATCCCAGAATCATTGAATTGTCAAAAGGAATATTTTAATTAGGCTATAGTACAGGATCTTAAAGAATTAACCTTGCTCTCTTATAAAATATGTCTTGTTGGTGACCAAAATACTCTAGCTCACAATGTATTGTAACTTTTCTTTAATATGTCTGAACAATATGTTCTTATTTTCCCCTTTTTTAAAAGACCGACCACTTATGTATCTTCATTTATCTTTAATGTTATAATGTTCAAGATCATACCTCATTTTATAATAGTTAATCTGACCCTATCATTATCTCAAGCTAGCATTCTAATTTTTTTTTTAATCCAACTAAGTTACCTCATCTTTTAAATTCCCAATGCTTTGTAGTCTGGTTTTCTCAAAGGTTACCAGTCATCTCAAATAAATGTTAGTCCTCATCTTACTGCTCTTTCTACAGCTTTTAACCACTTCTTCTTTCTTCATTCTCTCCTTACCTTCTATGACACTGTTCTCTTCATTTTTTTCTCTACTTGTCTGACTACTTCTCAGTCTCTCTGACTGTGTTACCATCCATACACTCCTCAGTAAATATAGATATATCTTAAGTCTCTGTTGTGGGTTCTTTTGTCTTCTCTTTCTAAATCCCCTATCTTGATTTTGTCAACTTCCCAACAACTATTTACACACAGATGACTCCCAAGTCTATGTATCCAGCCCCAATCTTTCTCCTGAGTCCCACATAACTAACTTCCTATTGGCAACTTTACCTGCAATTTCCATTGGCATCTCAAACTCAACACATGCCAGGTAGAACTAAGTTATCTCCCCTTCCCCAAATCCTTTTCCTTATCCAAACTTCCCTATTTCTTTTGAGGATACCACTATCCTCCAGCCACTCAGGCTTGCAACTGCAAAGTTGTCATTTATTCTTGCCTTTCCCTTATCCCAATATTTAATCTATGACTCCAAGTCTTATGTATTCCATAACTACAGCATCTTTCAAATCTGTTCCCTTCTCTTTCCAGATACTGAATTCTGACTCATTCAGGCTCACGTTATCCTTCAGAATCACCTAATTTTAGAGTTAGAAGGAATTGCAGCAGTCATCTAACCTAGTCTATTCCCTACTATAACATACCTCAAAAATGTCCATCTAGCCCCAGTGACATAGAAACAAATATTTCCAGAAATATACCAGGTCCCTTAAATCTAGCTCCCGTTATTAAAAGTTTCCCCTTTCACCAAGCCTAGATTTGTTTTTTTGCAACTTCTACTCATTGGTCTTGTTCTCCTCTCTGGCACCAACAAAATGTGTCTAATTCCTTTCTCACCTGTCAGGCCTTTTCACATCCTCTAAGTCTTCTATTCTCCAGAATAAAAATTCTCACTTCCTTCAACTAATTCTCATACTATGAAACTCCAAGATCCTTTACCAGCATGGTTACTATTCTCTGAACATTCACCTTACCGATGACTTTCCTATACTGTGGTATCCAGACTTGAATGAAATACTCCAGATGTGGGGTAACAATGTTAGAATGAAGCAGAAATATTACCTTCCTAGTACTGGAAGCAATGTTTCAATGCAGTTCAAGATCAATGTTCTAGCCTTTAAAGATCTTTCTGGATCCTAACTATCATCTGGTAATCCTTCCCAATTTTCTGTCATCTGCATATTTCTTAAGAACACTCTCCATGATTTATCCAAGTCAGTAATAAAGGGGCCAGCTACAATCACAGCAGGGCTCCACTGGAAATTTCCTGTGAAAGGGCACTAAACTTTCAACAAATACACTTTGAATCCCACCAAGCAACCTAATTGTACTAATTGTACTACAGTGTATAATCAAGCTCACATAGCCACATCTTTTAGACAAGAAGACTATGAGTTCATCTTGGTTTTATTTTTATTAGTCCTTTTAATGAGTTGTTTGGGGTTTTTTTTTTCATTTTTAAGATAAGTAATTTTATTCATCTGTCATTCCCACTATTCCACATTATGCAGATGGGGGGAAAATTAAGTTCTCAATACATAGATGCATAGGGCAGCTGTCTGAAAGCAAATGTTTCTTTTCGCATTTTAAGTTTGCCATCACTCTGTCAGGAAATCAGTGTCATGTTTCATCTTTTTTTTGAACTTGTGGTTTATCATTGCATTGATTCGAGTTCTCAAGTCTTTCAATTTTTTTTATTACATTATCATTGTGCAAATTGTCTCCTGTTTCTGTTCACTCTGCATCAGTTCATATAGATGTTACAAATTTCCTCTGAAATTTTCCATTTTGTCACATCTTATGACACAATAACATTCCATTGCATTCATATACAACAATTTATTTAGTCATTCCCTAAGAAGAAGACACCCCTTTAGTTTTCAATTTTGGGCTACCAAGAAAAGAGCTACTAAAATATTTTTTATCTGTAGATCCTTTTCTTCTTTCTTTGGTTTCTTTGGGGGTATGATCCTAGTAGTGGTATAGCTAGGCAATAGAGAATGCACAGCTTGGTAACTTTCTGGGCATTTACCTTGGTTTCAATAAAGCATTTGATAATTATATCTATTATTTGTGTCTAACATTTCCAAAGAAGCTTAATAAATGTGTTAAAATTTAAAAGACACCTCTTTTCAAAGAAGCTAGGTGGTGACTTCCTTTTTCTACATATTCACTATCATTTCTTTCATAATGTTTTCTAATAGTTTACTAGGAAATCAAAGCCCAACTCCCTAATAATTTGTCGACTTCTTCCTATCCTACTCTCCCTCATATAGTCCTGGGGTAATTTTTCCATTATCTATGATCTTTACCCAATCACTGACAGCCACAAAATCTGTCAATACTTTTAGTACCTGAGGATGTAGTTTATGTGAACCAGGGAATTGACTTCATCAAGGGCACATCTACGTGCTTTCTTACTATCTCTTTACTTACCTTGGGTATTAATTCCCTGTTGGCCATTTTTGTTCTTTCCTGTCTAAAAGTCATTCTCCAGTTGGCAAAGAACATGGGAAGAAATGAGCAACTCTGTATTTTGTCAGTTACTATCATGCAGTCCACCCCAAAGTAGCTGTGCAATTTCTCTTATCTTCCTTCCCCACAACACAGCTTAAAAAAAAAGAAGAAAAACTTGTCCTTAACCTTCCTTACCTACCACAGCTCATTCTGAAATTTAGCACTCTTAACAGAACCATGCCAAGCTTTTTTATTCATCCTCTGTTACTTGAATTTGCTTTCATCTTCTGTATATATCTTTTAAAATCTTAATTGGATTGTGAGTTCTCTGTACCTAGTCATTGGTCTCTTCAAACAACTCCCATTTTTCCTCCTCTTTAGAACTGTTTCTCTTTGTGTCTTCAGAATGTCCTTCTTGGCAGTTTGCTATCACTCTTGGACTGACTTGATCTATAGAATTTTTAGTTCATAGGATCCAGCCTACCCATCCTCTGAATCCTTTTAAATAACTAATCTAGGATCTATGTTGCACTCAACAAGAACTTGCATTCTTCTATCATGAACTGTAGGAGAGATTAGTCACTTCACCCACAGGTTTCCATCTTTTCTACCCAAGCAACCAGTCTCTCTCTGTCCATGTAAATCACATCCCAAATACAATTTCTTTTGCTGGTTGCTTCACCTCTGAAGGATGAAATTATCATTAAGGAAAATCAAGACATTATTAACTGTTCTTTTGGCAGAGAAAGAACTCCAGTAGGTGTCTAGATAATTAAAAGTCTCTCATCATAGTGAAATCATGCCTCCACTCCAGATTTTCAATTTATTTCACAAATTCTTCATATAAGAGGAGTTATTGTGTACACCTCCTTGGGCTGTAATAATAAATACAAAAATCATATCTTTCCCCCTCCAATGATCTTCACCCAAATGTTCTCCATACTGCTTCCCCTCTCTGGTTCCCAGATTCCCACTGGGACATCTCCAGTTGTCCTGATCTATATCTAGCCACTGGACCCAGATGGCTCTGGAGGGGAAAACTGAGGCTGGTGACTTTGCACAGCCCTCACTCAAATCTAATTCACTTGCAAGTCAAGGTCCTGATGTCACAGTCCTCTTCCAGAACAAAGGACACACTTCGATCCTGGATTCCCTCATTAGAGTATAATATCTAAATATGTTATATTGTCTTATCTTTTGTTTATCCTGTTTCTTTTCAATATCATAGAGATATTATTTTATAAGAGATATTTGATAGATATTATTTTATAATATTTTATTAAAATATTATAATAGATATGTTATAGTATATAGAAACACATATAGAGATGATATAATAATTATATAATTATAATAATTTCCTCCACTCTATGGGGTCATTCTTACCACTTTATGTTTGGACTTTTCATTCCACTTACTTGTTGCCTGAATTTGGGGCATTGAACTATAGATATTTAGTTCATAGCTCTTTTACTACTACTGGTTCCTTGTTTAGATTTTTGTTTCATCTCCTGTGAGCTGCTAGATGTTACAATTGTGTATTTAGTTATACTTTAAAACTGTAAGGAATTTCAAAGATCATATCATCCAAACTCCTCACTTTCCAGATGAAGAAACAGAGGCAAGAGAGATTAAGGGGCCCACCTGACTTCATACAAATATGAAACATCACTGCCATTTGAACCAAGGCCTCTATCTCCAAATCTAATACTTTCCCACTGTGTCATGCTATCTCCTTGGCTATTATTCTTCTTTCATTGCAGTTGTACTCTGTGTCATCTATTTTAATGGAGATATATAAGTAATTATCTCCCTGCCCCATCCTTTTTAGTAGAAAGATCTTTTGATTAGATTTGTGAGGCAACAGGCAATCATACTTTTTCTAGACTTTATGAGGGGAACTTCATGCCTGTCATTCCTCTCTTTTAAGCCATGGTTCAAAAACAAAATACAAATTCAATTTCCAGACAGCATCTTCCTAGCCAGATATTCAGTTTCCAAATCAATTTTTCTTCTCAATTCCTTGTCTTTAAAAGGCAACAGTGAGGAAAATGGACCCCAGTTTTTTGCCCAAGACTTAATAATCTTTTGGCAATGTTTTCTAAACTTCTGATCATATCATCTGTGCCTATGTAAGTCACCAGAAGTTAGTGATAGTCATCCAAATTGACAGATGTTGTTACATTCCGATTTATGTCTCGGATACATGCCCGGGGAAGACAACAGAACTTCCTAGTGTTGTGATCAATTAACAAATAGTTGCCTCAGTATCCCTGAGTAGAGAGTCACTGACCACCATTACTTTTCTCTTCTTCCTTGGACACTTATTCATTGAACTCTCACTCCTTGGAGGATAAGCAGCTGTTCCTTCCTTAGACCATCTGGCTCCTTCCTCTTCAGCTAGAAACACATTTGTTTGTTTTTAACTCCAAGTGTACAAGTGTCTTTTCCCTTCTTTTCTCTTCTGTGTAATATTCTTCCACTTGAACATAAGTCAAATTTCCTCTCTGCTACTTCAGACTTTTTAAAATTATTTTTCCTATTGAATTCATACTACTGGGCTTTTGGTTTCTTTGGAGGGAATAAGAGGAAGGAGAGAATACTTTGATTCTTTTGTTTGTTTTCAGGAACTGGAGTATGAAGAAGAATTTCTCCAGCTCTTTGATCTTCTCTTCCAAGAGGAAAACCAGCCTGTCTTTTCACCTGGACCTCTTCTCCTTGATACCTCTGTTTTTTTCTCTAGGCTTTTATGGCACTGCTCTCTCCTGGTTCTTCTGATAATTGTCTGTATTCTTTGTTGTATCTTCGTCTAAGTCACACCCACTAATGAGAGTGCCCATCATGACTTTCTCTTAGGCCCTCTCCGCTTCTCCCTCTATACTACTTTTTTTTTTTAAAGCAATCGGGGTTAAGTAACTTGCTCAAGGTTACACGGCCAGTTATTTCTGGGTGTGGTGCTAAAGTATCTGAGCCCGGATTTGATCCAGGTCATCCAGACACTGGAGCCGGTGCTCTTACTCGCTGTGCTACCTGGCCGCCCCTCCCTCTATACTACTTGATGATCTCATCACCTCCTACTTGTCCTCTTCTAACCTTCCCCAGGGTGTCCTGTAAACACCTTCATTTTAAACATATGATGTCCAAAAGAGGGATCATTATCATCCCCCCTCCTCAATTCTCCTCTTCTTAACTTTCCTATTACTGTGGAAGAGAACCACAATCCTCCCAGTCACCCCAGCTCACAACCTCACTATCATGCTCCACTCCTCACTTTCTTTCCCCTCCCATATAGAATCTATTGCCAAGTCCTGTCACTCCTGCCTTCATAATATTTCTATTATATGCCCCCGTCTTTCCTCTGACATTGTCATCACCCTTGACCAGGCCCTCATCACCTCACTCCTAGAGTATTGCAATAGTCTTCTGGTTGGTGGCCCTGCCTCAAGATTCTCCCCGATTGACTCTATCTACCATCTATCTGTCAAATTAATCTTCCTAAAGCACAGGTCACCCCCTGTGATACCTCTTCCCTATTTAATCAACTCTAGGAGTCTTTTATTATGTCCAGGCTCAAATGTAATTTTTTTTCTGTTTTGCTTTTAAAGGTCCTCCATAACATGGTCCCTTCCTACCTTTCCAGTGTTCTTTCATCTTACTCTCCCCCATGTACCCTTTAATCCAGTGACACTGGCCTCATTATTATTCCTCTCATAGGCATCCCATTTCCTGACGCTGGACATTTTCACTAGCTCTTCCTCAGGCCTAGAGCTCTCTCCCTCTTTCTCTCTGTCTTTTGGCTTCCCCAAATTCCTTCAAATTTCAGCTAAAGACCTATCTTCTTTATGAAGCCTGTCCAGTCCTCAGTGCCTTCCCACTGAGTCTATTCCCAACTTATTTTGTATACATCTTGTTTATACATAGTTGTTTGCTTATTTTTCTCTCCCATTAGACTGAACTCTTCAAGAGCAGGGATGATTTATTTTTTTCTCTTTCTTTGCATCCTTAGAACTTAGTACATTCTCTAGCACATAGTAGTTGATTGATAAATGATTGTTTACTTGACTTGACCATTGCAATAGCATCCTAATTGGTCTCCCTCCAATCTCTGCATTTTCCAAGTCATCCTCTAGATCTAAAGTAATAATCTTCCTAAAACATGGGTCATGGTACTCCCCTGCTCCAAAGACTAAGCACACATACTACACATCTACACACACACACACACATGCACATACACACATGCACACACATACACACCCTTCAGTGGTTCTCTGTGTCTTCTAGGATAAAATTGTTGCTATTCAGTTATGTCAGACTCATAGTGACCCCATTTGGGGTTTTCTTGATGAAGATACTGGAGTGGTTTGCCATTTTCTTCTATAGCTCACTTTACAGATAAGGAACTGAGGTCAAAAAGGTTAAGTGACTTGCCCAGGGTCACAAAGATAGTAAGTGTCTTAGCTGGGCTTTGAACTCACAAAAATGAGTATTCTTTATTTCAGGCTTGGTATTCTATCCAATGTGCCACCTAGATATTCCTACAATGAAATACAAACTCCTTAATCTAGTATTTAATATTTTCCACAACTTGTTTCTTACTCACCATGAAAGCTCTATGCCATACCTTAGACACTACTAACCCTTACAGAACTCCACCTTCAGGTCATACTTTACATACTTTACAGCTATTGCCCAAACTTAACATTTCTGTTCCTGTTTCCATGAATTCATACAAACCATCCCCCATTCCTGAATACATTATGTCATCATTTCTGCCTTTAAGAATCCTTGTCTTCACTGAAGTCTCTGCTCAAGTGCTGCTACCTCTGAAAAAGCTTCTCTGATTCCAGCCTCATTCCCATGCCTTAGTTCTCTTTATCTTAATTGTTCTGTGTGCTTATCTTTGTGCATATTAAATCTCTTCGATAGAAAGTAAGCTCCTTGAGGTCAAAGGTTCTCTTTTTTGTGGTTATATCCTTAGTCTATATTCTTATTCACACTGCCTTACACAGTCAGCATTTAATAAATGTTTAATTTAATTTAATTACATTTTTAAACATCTATTTCCTTATGACAGGCAAGGAGGCACCTTAATGACAAAAGACTTCTCCAATTTGACTAAAATATAGGGTATGTGGGGAAATAATATTTATAAAGCTGCAAAGGTAGATTTGTACCATATTGATAAGGGCTCTGAATACAAATATCAGAAGCCTATATTGTGTTTAATAGGTAAAGGGAACCACAGATATTTTAGATGATTTAATGTATTAGATAATGTGTTAATGAAAGGAGGAAGCTGGGTGTTGCCTTCTAGTCGCTCGTGATATTTTGCAAACTATGTAGCTAACATTGACATCTAATGGTTCCATTGGAAGAGTGTCTTTTCTAATGACTTAATGGCATCAGTGCCAAATTACAATCTACTCTGACTCTATGAGGTCTCATAGTGTATATAACTAATAATGGATATTTAATTTCCAGAGCAATCTATTTGAAAAGCTTTCCCATGACATGAATGGCCCTGAATACTACATGTGATTTCCCACATTCATGACTCATTGCTCCAATATAATTGGGACATTTCAACATTTGATACTATCCAGTTTGCTGTCACTAACTCTTCCTTACGAAGAAAGCAAGTAAGGCATTCACAACAGAATTTGGGGAAAATAAATGGGCAGTTCTGCTCTAGAGACTGATAGAGGCTTGGTCCCCCAAAGTAAAACCCTGGGAAGGGCACTCACCAAGTGGCATTACCTTTATACTGTTACCTTGTTCAAGTCTTCTAGTGAGGTTCTCTGCAGGGTCAGCAGGGGTACATGTGGACCATCATTTTTCCATTCCGTTCCGTTCCTTAGTTCCTCCAACCACCTGCAAATGATAGTCATTCTCAGCTTAGCATGAGTTTTCTGTTAACTCCCAGCAGAAGGTGGAAGGGAAATCCCCTGTCACTCCACACCTCCACAGTCATCCTGTCATATGTCATACTGCCTATAAGTGGCTCCATTCCACTTCTAAAGCTCTTAGTTATCAGTGTTCCCTCAGAAATCAGTCATTTGACCACCCTGGTAGTCTAAGTTTCCAGTGGTGGAGATATTTGGCCCTCCTTCACTCAGAGTCAGAAAAAAAGGCCCTACTCTATTTTTCTTTTGTGGTAGAGGTCTGCAGATTTCTGACCTCACTGAAGTATTCCCAGTGGTATAAAGACTCTGACCTTCGTATATTTCAAGTGGAGCTCCATCCTTAATATCATTGTGGCTCATCACAAATTTTATAGTCTGATTTCCTCTATTTCCCACCACCCAGAGGATGCACATCCTGCTCATATCAGGCCCTCTTTTCAATCTTAAAGGTCAATGAATGTTGCCAATTATCTCCCTGCAATTATCCTTTTGAAACATAAATCTTTCCAGAGCTGTGCAGGATTATTCATATTACTACATCATTTAGAGATTGGTCTAAAATTGTAGAGGGTAAATCAAACTATCTCCGAGAACTAGAAGAGGAAAAGTTGTAGTCAATTCAATACACTTTTATTAAGCACCTGCCAAACTCTAGGTACTGTGGCTAGTCCTCACAACACTGAAAAGAAGTGATGAAACGCTATTTCTATGCCTCATTCATCCTCCAACCAGCATTTAGTAAACACTTTGTGCTAAGCATAGCCTAAATGCTGGAGGGGTGCAAAGAAATGCAAAATAAAAACAGCTCCCCCTCCCCCTCCACACGGGCCTTAAGGAGCTTACATTCTGTTGAGGGAGAAAACCAGTAACCAAAGACTAGGCTATCCCAGGCTATGTTGATGACTGCTGAAGCTCTGGCAAGTTCTTCCAAGTTCTAAAGTTTTCTGAGGATACACTCAGGTAAATTTGACAATATTTATCACCAGAAAGTAATCAATGATTTTGACCAGAGCAACTCATGAAAATGTTGACTTTGGAATTAGAAGCCATGGGTTCAAACTCCTGCTTTACTATTTACTTTTGTGACCTTAATGTGACCTTAAGCAAGTCATTTTATCTCATTTTCCTCAGCTGTAAAATTAAAGCCCTGAACCAAATATTCTCTAGGGTCTCTTCTCTGGCTTGATAATATGATCCTATGATCTATTAAGGCACAAAAGGACTGTGATCTACATAAGCAGAAGGCATACACCTAAGTGAAATCACAAAACCTTGAAATGTAAGGACTAACAGCTGACCATTTTAAACCATACTATTTTGCTGGGGGTGGAGGGGGTAAAGATAGTATTCTCTTTCCAGATCTATGAATATTGTACAGCAGCAATGATCTGATATAACCCAAGTTTGGTTCAAAATAGTCTAACCAGTGAATATCTCACATAGTCAGTGAGGTTATTTCAATACCCAAGTCTCATAATATGAGAACTCCCAATGAAACTATGGTATATTTTAATACATATGTGGTTTTTTAAGATCATATAGATTAATTGTCCACTTGACTAACTTTTCTTGCTTTGTGGGAGAATTAATTATGCTTGGACTGTGCATTGACAAAAGGTAGCATGTTCTTGAAATGAGTATTTGGATTTTAAGGCATAAATTTCATTATGTCTTGAGTCCCCCATTTTTCTTCTTTCATCTATGAAATAGATGAAATAGAAGTCGATGAGAAAATACAATTATATGAGTCACTTTTTTAAAAAAAGGAAAAGCAACTTTTCAGGAATATAACTAATGCTTAAAGTGGTATTTCAGATATTTGGTGAAATGAAAAGAATAATAGTCTGGCAATCATTAATATCTAAGTTCAGATTCTGCTTCTCATACTTACTAGATTTGAAATTATGGGCAAGTCATCAAATTCTCTGAATGTCATTTTCCTCAAATGTAAAATGGGGATAATAATGCCTATAGTACCTACCTCACAGGGTTGTTAGAAAAATCAAATGAAACAGCTTGTTCAAAACCCTTCATACCCTGCCTCTTTACTTTTCCCATCTTCTTACACCTTATGCATCTATTCCATCTCCTCTGTACTTTGTGATCCAATAACACTAGTCTTTGCTCTTCTTCAAATACGACATTCCATCCTCTAACTCAGGACATTTTCACTGGCTGGCCCCCACACCTGGAATACTCTCCCTCCTCATTTCTACACATAGTCTTCTCAGATGCTTATGAAAATCCCACCCCCTAGAGGAAGTGATTCCTGATCCCCCCTAATTCTAGTGCCTTTCCTCTGTTATCTCCAATGGATCCTATAGACCACTTGTTTGTACATACTTGTTTGTATGCTATCTTCCCCTTTCAACTGTGAGCTCCTTGAGATCAACAACTATCTTTTGCCTTTCTTTGTAGCCCCAGTGCCTGGCCCATAGTAGATCTTTAATAAATATTTATTGACTAACTGATGAATTCTGCAAAGTCCTTTGCAAGCCTTAAAACTATTATGATTAAGGAAAGTAAAGCAGACAAAGGAAAGGGAACAGAAAAAAAAAAACTGAGAAGAAAAAGAAAGGGAACTAACTCCTCAAATGAAGGAAACAAAACTCCTCCAAATTTTTAGTGGCCCATCCTCCTATTCTCCTTTGACATTCTCCTCCTGATTTCTTTTGTTTCCTGTCCTTGCGTCCCTAATAAAGAGCATCTGCCTTCTAAATGAGTACTTCATGTACACCCCACCTTCCTCATCACTTACTGGATTGTTTCCGAGGTAATGAGAGGTTTAAGAGGTAAAATTAAAGCACTCACAAGAGTTCTCCTTTGGCCCAGTCCCCACATTTAGTGATTGAGCTTTTTCTTTTGCATTTTTATAGCAATGCCTCTCTAGTTTATTTGTGAGTTAGTCTCCTCTCTGAGAGGAATCTCATTGTGCCACCCACCAAGCAAGCACTTGCTAATCACCTCTAATTGCTAACAATTGAGATCAACAGACTGTTCATTGACTACAGCAATGGGCACTTAACTCATTGGCACCAAGGTTTCCTGCATGCCCATTTCTGTTAATGGATCATTGGTCCTGGAACTCTCAACTCACAGCATCAATCACTTAAACCAGATTCACCTTGCGGCATTGTTTGCTTTCCTCTCTACCACAGTGGAAAGTGATGCTTAAAATCTGGCCTGAAGGATAGCTCTCTATGCAAAGAGCCCAAGGCTCCATTTCTGCTGCTGAGCTATGACAGAGTGGCCTTTAATAAGAAGGGAGAAGACAAAGGACAAAAGTCATGGGGGATAATAGAGGCTGTGATTCCCTTCCTCCCCCCACCCCCTTGAGAAACTTTGTCAGTCTGCCATAAAGAGAAAAGTCAAAGCAAGATTCCAGATCTTGCTGAAGTAAAGTTGCTTTAATGCCTACTTAAGAGTCTACTATCTTAACGGATGAATGATGGAAATGCAAAGATAATAATTGCAGAGGCCAGAGAGAGAAGGTAGACAACACAGAATGAATGAGAAAACAACACCTGCAGACATCAGTGGTCCTGGGGTGTTCAGAAAAGATAACATTGTGCAATACTCCTAAACTTATGTACTAATAAGTCAACTTCCATTGTGACCCAGTCACAACACAAATTTTTAAATACTGTATCTTTAACACTGGAGATTTCCCTGTAACCCACATGTACAATAGAACTATATAGTCCAGTTCCCTTACCAAAAAAAAAAAAAAAGCTCCTTCTCCTTCCCCACCCATTCATTTTCACCGCCACCCTCCATGATGACTATATCTAAGTGTTCTATTATCACAGCTTTCTCTACTGTAGTTCTCTCAATGGGGATGCAGACAACCTGCAATGTCATTAGAATAGAAAATCCCCTCAACTAATGAAAGTTGGCACCTTCTCTGAGAGTTATCTAGGGCACTCTAGGGCACTGAGAGTTAAATGGCCTGCTCAGAGTCAGGAAGCCAATTTGTGTCAGAGGGAAAATGTGAAACTAGGTCTTCCTGGCTTGGAGGCCAGCTCTCTATCCACTATTCAACATTGCCTCTGAGCATTTACAGTTAAAGCCTACAAAATAATGGGATTGCAAGAGATACAAATATTTGCATACATAGTATTGAATGGAATAAAAGTGAAAACTTCTCAGTTAACATCTTAGAAATCTCAGGCATCTGAATAGAATTGTAATAAAGTACCAAAGACTTGGGACTTAGAAGCCTGAGATCCTTGCTCTATCCCTGGTCGTGAGCTGAAGGATTTGCTGAGCTTAGCTAATATGTAGGAAGGGAAAGTACACGTTCCTTAAACTTGGGTATGGACTTAGTTTCCCCTTGACTAGCACAAGTACAGATTTAGAAAGATTACTCTGACCTATAGTCATCATGTTCCAAAACCCCCATGACGCATAAGATATTTCCTACCTTCCTGTTGCCAGTAGGAGGTCACCATGACCCAAAAGTCCCTAACACCCCCACTATTTATGAGATATTGTCTGCTTTCATATCTAAATTGATACCAATTACAAATTTATGTTTTTATGTCCGCTAGATATGTACTTTCCACTTTTTGATATTACTGACATTTCATCTGCAAACTCCAGCAGATTTTTTTGTGGTTAGATTGAGCACCTCAATTCCTAATTAACAGGAACAGGACAGGACAAAGTGGGGGGGGGGGGAAGGGTCGATTTTTGGGGTATATAACCAAGCTTTGCATTTTGTATTTTGCCTCTCCTATTAGACTGGCTCTAGTAGCTAGATCGTCCTTCTTGCAAGAAGAAATAATTGAATAAATCCTTCCTGTCTCTACTTGGAGATATCTCTGCTTATTTAATTTGGACAAGGGTCGTTTTGTTCCACACAGTATATTACCAAAATAAAAATTGTTAATCTAGCATATTAGGAAAACAGAAGTAATAATACTTCTTTAAAAATTCGGGTTAATTCATATTTGATTCATATTTGTTGCTCTAAATGACCTTCCTGCTTCCTGATTTCTTCTTAATTGAAGGATAATCCAGCTTCATCCTTGTCTTTGTAGCTGTAGTGCCTGGAACATTGCCTGGGACAAAGTAGTCACTTGACACATGTTCAGTGATTGCTTTTTTCCTAAGAGAGAGAACTAGAGAAGTAAAATGATAACATAGTTAGGCAATGGGCACCCCCAAATAACCAGACAAATCAGTAACAAACTTCTGGCAGCCCTAACAAAGCCTGTCATCATCTATTAAGCTTGTAGGAAGATACCAGTTACTCTACTAATGATCTGTTTGTGGGCAGGGTAATCAGAGTAGTTTCTAGTGTTTGGGGAGTGATGAGTGTCAAAAAACAAAATAATTTTAACTATAGTAAATCTGCATCTTCATAGAGCACAAAGTAGGAATACTTCCAATACTGTGACTACTTTTCAGTCTACATATCTTCCTTCCCCATCTTCTTACTCATATGTCCACTACCGTTAATTCAGATGAGTAGAGCAGTGGGAGGACCAGAGTAGGAGCAGAAGTGAGATAGGGAAGAAATCAAAAGCAGGACATTGTAGCGGCAAGCACCCCAAGCACATCCTCAGGGTTTGCTGCTACCACAGGTTCTTGGATCTGCTTTGATAAAGGAAAGCAACTCAAAATGGGTTAACAAGCTTACTTTAATCAGTCAGACATATATCGTTTACCTTGTTCAGGGGAAAAAGGTCAGCACCCCGAACTTCAAAGCATACAGGCAGAATTATCAAGACAGAAACAGATCAAGTAGACAGATTTCCAAACTGTCCAACCATTACATCCATACCCAGTCAACATCTGGGTTTTTCAAAGCCGGGGGGCTCTGGACAACGGCTTTTCAGAATACAGATCAAATCACAGAACACTTCTCAAAGTGAGCCCCCAAAACAAAGCTACACATCAGGGCTTATATAGCCTTCTCCTGGATCAAAAGATGTAACAACCTTATTGACCCACTGGCCAATCAAAAAGTATCTACTGAAAAACAAGCCTCCCACCCCAGGCTTCAAGTGCACTTTAGCCTAGGGGCAGGGAAGATCTTCCAAATTTGCATTCCCATTACAGACATGATGTCAGCAAGCCTTGGAATTAGACAAAGAGCAGCTCAAGGGAGCTAGATGAATAGAGCACCAGACCTGGAGTCAGGAAGACTCATCTTCCTGATTTACATAGGACCTCAGACCCTTACTAAACCTGTTTGCCTCAGTTTCCTCATCTATAAAATGAGCTGGAGAAGGAAATAGCAGACCACTCTAGCATCTCTGCCAAGAAAACCCCAAATGGGATCACAAAGAGTCAAACATGAGTGGAAATAACTGAAAAACGATAAAAGCCACTTACTTCCTATGTAACTTATGGGAAGTCACTTTACCCCTATTAGCCTCTATTTCCTCATTTATGACAAAAAGATAATAACACCTACCTTATGAGATTGTGTATGGAACATGGTTTGCAAACATTAAAGCAACATATTAATGTAAGCTACTATTATTAGCATCAATTTATTACTTAGTGTGGCTAGGCCTCAATTTCCTCATCGGGAAAGTAGGAAGGAGGGGTAGCTCAGCTCTAGATTTTGCACTCCATAAAATGTTCCTGAATTGTTAATACTATAAGATGCTTGATTTAAAGCATCTATTAGACAACAGATTTTTTAATGAAAACCACCTGTATTTAGGTTATTATTGAGGTGATCAAGAATATAATTCTCATTAGTCTCCTAAGAGATACATGGGATCCAGTTAAAAGATTCCTTTCAATCTGGGAATTGAGTTAAAAAGAAGACTTTAACATGCCTGATCAATTTTTCCCCCTTTTTTAGCCTATTTGTAACTGAATCAATTTATCTATTCACAATCCAGATTCTACTTATTTAGGATCCTATGACCTTAGCATCTCCTGCTGGGCCAAAGGACTGAATTGATCCATTGTTTCAAGGAAGCATGAGTCAGACTCATATTGGACTACCTCTGACTATGTCATGAATCTGTTTTTCTTACAAGAGATCACTTAAATATATTATCCTAAGCCCTTTATTTATCACTACTACTAATAATAGCTAACATTTATATAATACTTACTTTGTGCCAGGCAATGCAATAAGCATTTTACAACTACCTTGGAAGGTAGTTACTATTGTTATCCCTGTTTTACATATGAGGAAACCAAGGCAAATAGAAATTAAGTGACTTGACCAGTGCCACACAGCAAGCAAGCATATGATGTTGAACTTGAACTCCAGACCATCCTGACTCCAGGCAGGGACGTATCCACTGTGCCACCTAGTTGCTGCTGCTATCACTACTGCTACTATTACTACTGCTGCTGCTACTTGGTAGTAGTCATTATCATTCACATTTATATGAATTTTTAGTAGTGATAGATGTCCCTACTGTGTAAAGAGAATTTAATAGGACTGCTGGAAGCTTGTTACTGACTATTGAGGGTACCTATAGGATACCTATGTTTTAATTTTTATTTCTCTAGTTCTCTCTCCCAGGTGAGTGTCAATCACTGAGCATGTATTAAGTGCCTATTGTTTTCCAGGCACTATCCTAGGCACTACAAATACAAAGATGAAACAATGAATTCTCATTCAATTGGGAGGGATAGGTTAGTGGTGGTGATGGTGGCAGTGGCAGTGGCAGTGGTGGTGTTAGCAGTAGATAATACCTGAGTCCAAATCCTACTTCAGATACTTACCAGCTGTCACCTTGGACAAACCTCCCTCTATCTTAGTTTCTTTATGTATAAAGTGAATATAATAATAGCACCTATCCCACCGAGTTGTGAAGATCAAATAACGTGACTAATATAAAGAAACTTGCAAATCTGAAAGTGCTATATAAATGCTCACTCTTTTTAGTAATACTCAATCTCATTCATATGGAACTTTAAAGTTAAAGAATTTTCTTACCACAACTCTATGCACTGCAATATAAAACAAATAATTGATAAATAAATAAAATAAAAATAAACAATTAATTAAACTATTAATTAATGAATAAGGATAATAAATAAATAAGAATAAGAAAACAAATATTATTGTGCCCATTTTACAGGTGAAGAAATTAAAGTTGTCCATTAGATAACACTTTAAAATCACCCTGCATAGATTACACATTGCTAATATTCTGTTTGGATGGTATTTAGACAAAGCAAGGAGTGATACAAGAAGGACAGAAAAATAGAGAGGAATTAGATTATAGAGGACTTTCAATTCCAGGAAAAAAGTTAGACATTATTTGACAGGAAAAAGGGAACCATTCTGAGCAAAGGATTGCTATATAGAGAGACTTATAGGTGTGTGTTTATGTGTGTGTATATATATTAGAGAGAGAGAGACACCATTATTATGACAGCAATGTGAGGATTAAATCAGAGGGAAGAGAGAAGAGATAGGGAAACAAATTAGAAAGACTTCGTAATAGTTGAAATAACTTATAATGAAGGCCTTAATAGTGTAGAGGTGGTGGAGACAGAAAGGGATGATTTTGAGAGATATCAAGGAGTTATTTTTTTTGGTACATGTTGTAAACCTTGAAGCACTATAGAAATAATGCCTAATAGTATCTATTTTATATATGATCCAAAGTTTAAATAACCTTTTTTTTACTTTTTTTTTTTCTAAACTCTTAAATTGTCTGAGGTCAAAATCACACATGGGAGCTCTTAATTTGCATAATACATCCCCAGTAGCTTATGGGAGCAAACTAAAGGACAGTAAGAGTGGTTCATCCCCTTCTAGAAAGCTACCACTTGTCTCTTTGATGAAGTATGACTTGAGTAAAGATGGTTAGAAGCCTCCTATTAGGTCTAGTGAGGCATATCATTGTAAAATGATTTTGAGGTCAGTAACTTTTACCCTCTGCCCAGACAACGTCATGGAAGGAAGAAACTACAGAAAGGTGAGTCAAATCATATCTGAAGATAGAGAGGGAGCTAATAAAAGAGGACCTAGTTGATCTTAAGGAATCACAATGCCCAGCTGACCTTCATCCCAAGGTCCTGAAAGAGATAGAACATGTGGTTGTTGAGTCATTGTTAGTCATCTGAAAGACTATGGAGAAATTAGAGATGTCACAGGACTAGAAAAGAAAAAATGTTTTAATTTTTTTTTAATGGGAAGAATCTACAAACCTTTGGACAGTGGACTTAGATTTCTGTCAAAAGTCTAGAACATATTACTAAAGATAGGGCTAATGAATATGTAGAAAAGCAAACAGTGGTCTCAAGAGTCAGTGGCTTCATCAGGGACAGGTCATTCCCAAAGAGCATAATTTCCTTATCTGACAGGGTGATGAGGCTACCAGATCAAGGAAAGTCAGTACTTATAATTTACCTAGATTTTAGGGAGACATTTACCAAAGTCTCTCAAGCTATTCTTATGAACAGGATAGACAATAAGACAGTTTAGTGAATTCATAATAAGATAGTAGTCATTACTAGTGTCATGTCAATTTGGAAGAAGGTTTCTGAGAGTGTGCCAAAGATATCAGAGTTTCACTCTATTTAACATTTTTATCAGTAATTTGGATAGAGGCATAATTGAAATATTTATGAAACTTATAGATGACACAAAGCTAAGCGTGATAGCAAACATACTAGCTAACAGAATCAACATTCAAAAAGATCATGGAAAGCTTGAACATGGTTCCAAATCTAATAAGATTAAATTCGATAGAAGTAAATTAAAATCCTACACCTTGGTTCAGAAAAGGAATTTCTCAAGTACAAGATGAAGGAAGAAAAATAACAGAAATTCATCTGAAAAATATGAACAGCAAGCTAAATCTGAGTCAACAACATGAAATGGCTTCCAAAAGAGGTGCTATATTTGGGTTCATTAAGGAAAGTATAGTGGGGGCAGAGCCAAGGTGGTATAGTGAAAGCAGGGACTTCCTTGAGTTCTCCCCCAAACCTCTCCAAATGCCTGTAAAAAAAAAGGCTCAAAACAAATTCTAGAGGAGCAGAACACACAAAATGATGAGAGTGAGACAAATGTTTAGCCCAAAACAACCCAGAAGGTCAATAAGAAAGGTCTGTCGCACCAGTCTGAGAGAGGATCACAGTCCAGGCTGCACAGACTAGGACCAAGCAACACCTGGAGTGGGTCTCAGGGGACTGAATCACTGGCAGCTGTGGTGATTTCCAGACTTCTCAACCCACAAACGCCAAAAGGTCAGTAGGACCTGGGTGAGAGAGGAGCAAGGTCAGGCCCCTGCCCCAGGGTGGCAGTGGTAGCAGCAGCAGTGCTGCTTCCAGAGCTCTAGGCCCACAGATAGTGGGGGAATCAAGCTGCTGATCAGACAGGGATTACAGGGAACTCTTTGCTGGAACCAAGGCAGGATTCTCTTGCTTTGCCCTTGCTTGGATCTGGGTCACAGTCCTGGGTGGTGGTCCTAGGGTGAAGAGGAGCATTGGCATGGCAGAGTTTGTGGTGGCAGTGTTAAGTAAATCCTCCTCACAGTTCCAAGGCAGAAAATAGTGCTTGTGGTCATTCATAGATCAAAGCACAGTCCAGGAGAGGAGTAAATACCTGTCCTTGATCATATAACCTTGGAAGAAATAAAAATTTATAGGCCCCTAGAAATATCTCTAGAAACAACTTCACAAAACCCCTGAAGCTTGAGATGGTGCACTCTCCACTCTGGAAACAAGAGTCCTACCTTAACAAAAAACTAAAAAGTCAAGTAACTGGCTGGGAAAATGAGCAAATGGAAGGGGGAGGTGGAAGAGGGAGAGAATCAGACTATAGAATCTAACTTTGGAGGAAGATCAAAACATACAACCAGAAGAAAACAAAGTCAAAGCTCCTACATCAAAAGCCCCCAAGAAAAATAGGAATTGGTCTGAGACCATGAAAGAATTCAAAAAGGATTTTGAAAATAAAATAAGAAAAGCAGAGGAAAAAATGGGTACAGAAATGAGAGTGATACAAGAAAATCATGAAAAATGAGTCAACAGCTTACAAAATGAGACCCCAAAAATACTGAAGAAAAGAAAAGCATAGTGTCCTGGACAAAGGGAGTTATGATTTGACAAATGTTGGTACTAATCAGACTATATCCGGTATGTTGCAGTCAGTTCTGGGTACCACATTTTAGGAAGGATTTTGAAAAACTGAGTCTACTGTCTGTGGATCATTTTAAAAGAAAAAGGTTCATCAACAATAGTTTAACCTCTAAATGATGGATTCTTTGGAAATGGCCATCCATGAGAGAATTTAAAATGTCTGTTTATACAGAGACAGTAGTGGAATGATGGAAGGGAACTTACAAGTGTTGAGAATCACATAAAGACTGTATTTAAATATTAAACTAACTAGTGCCAATAAATTGATATGCTATTAAATGAACTGAACCATATTAATATTGATGTTTTTACATGAAAAAACAGAAAACAAAAGGATGCTACCAATAAATGAAAGAATGGCTCCTGGGTTTTCCTTGAAGAAGTAAACAAAGGAGTTTACAGAGTCAATGTAATCATGTGCACAATAGCAACCAGAAAAATCATTGTACGGGACACTCATTCATCTTTCCTTGCAATTGCAAAAAGAACACAATTCATATGAATTATTTATTTATTTTAATTGAACCACACATATATGAGAGTGGTGGTTATGGAAGGCAGGATCTTCACAGTCTTAGAAATGGGAATTAGATCATAGGGAGTCAATTGGCATTCCCATACCTGGAACAACAATACTACAGTAGTATCAATTTGATTACTTAATTGAATTTGCCTTCACTCACCAATCAAGACAGCTCAGTCCAGGGTAGAAATTCCATAGCCAGGTGAATTAACTCCATAAGACTCATGGAATCTTTTATTTTTTTTTTTTACCATTCAAACCCAGAGGTACTGTTGCAAGTGAGGAGATAACAATATGTTCGATCTTGTCTGGTAGTTTGGGGACTGTCTTAATATAGTGCCAGTTGAGTTTGTGCTCACTCATTCATCAATCAAGACAGGTCAACTCAGAACAAAGCTTATGAAACAAAGTCTGCTACACAGAATGAGGAGGTAGAGAAATTTTGTGGAAAAACTTTACAAGAACATCAAAACCACATCAACTTGTACTTTAATATTTAAACTCAAGGAGCAGCTAGGTAGTGCAGTGAATAGAGCACTGGCCCTGGAGTCAGGAGGACCTGAGTTCAAATCCAGACTCAGACACTTAACACTAGCCATGCGACCTTAGGCAAGTCACTTAACCCCAATTGCCCTGCCCTCCCCCTCCAAAAAGAAAAAAAAAACCACAAAAGTGAACACAGGTGAGAAAGATAAAAAACATTGGAAAATAAAGCTCATATTTGAAGAAAAAATGTTTAAATATTTGTAAACTACTTAGGAATCATGAATACTCTCTTCCAAAAAAAAAAAAAACAAACAAAGAAACCACTGAATTTGGCTAATTCACAAAACCAAAAGAAAACAAAATTACCAAAAATAAAAAAATACCATGAGATAAATTAATTATATCTTAACAAACTGCAAATGACCAGCAGCTGATGGAAGAGGTATTTCTGAAGTCGTCATCTGTGTATATAGTCAGACCACTGGGTAGTTAGAACAAAAATTAAAAACAGATTCAAATGATAAGAAAGAATAAATGTGAACAATTGCAATAGCTTCAGTCCAACCTTTCCAAATGAACTGTTAATGCTAGATTAATTTTTATAATTATAATTTTTTTAAAAAATACTAATACAGAGATCTGACAACTATTGACTACAAAAGCCCTGTGAGCCAATCACCATAAGGAGGACAAAGGAACTTAGAAACCATCTGAGTGAGAAAACATCTGATCTCATTGACAGAGTGAAATGACAGTCAAGGAAGGTCAACACCACATTAGAATCTAACACATTTGGGAGTGTGATGAAGAAAGATGGTAGAAGATCGTAAGTAATATCACTTCCAAAAATAGCAAAAAGGAGTGGAAGTAAAAACTTATTTAAAGAAAACTTGGCATTTAGTAAAATGAATCATATCATACTAAGGGCATTCAAAGTGAAACTGATAGAACGATAGCTATGAAATGGAACTAATTTGTAAATATTTCTATAATTATCGATTTTCATAATCATAATAATTGACATTTTCTATGACTTTAAAAAGCTGTAAGTTTTTATGTGTAAATTCAGTCCAAAAGTCCATTGGTATGAGACTCCTTACTGGTGGAGATCAATGCCCTGTGCCTGTGTGACATGCAGGGTAGAGTTAGTGAGAGTAGGAGAAAGGAGAGCTATTTAGTCTTCCAGTTCTCTTCAAATATCAAATTTCTTTGGGTCCTTCTGGCTTCCAGCTTCAAGAAAGAAGATGTACAGGTCAATCACCCTTCAGGTTACTGAAGGAAAGACTCAAGAATGAGAGGAGTTTGTAGTCACCATCATTTCTTTACCACCCTCCTCCCCCACCCCCACCCCTCCCCCCCAGCTGGCTACATATGAGATTTTGCGGAACTTCCTCCTGGGTGAGATCTAAGATTCTCTCAATAGTTATCTCACTCTCAGTTGTAAAGCTCCTTCACTCTGTCTTACCAAGTACATCTTCTCATATGTATACTTTCCCTGATTTCTGTTTGTGTTTGGTTTTGCTTTAGTTTTGCTATTTGATTTGGATAAATGGGTTTCTTTGCTATTCACTATATGTGTTCATTGTGAAACTGGTATTTGGAGGGAAAGGGGTCAAGTTTTGGAAATCAGTCTTGGGGGTCTTTCTTCTCCCCAATAAAGAAACAATGATCAGAATTTAGATTGAAGTAAAAAATCGCAACCCCAAAGCTAATAGTACTTAGAGCAGTGGAGAGATATAATTCTGGCTCAATACCCCTCTCTAAAGAGAGCCCAGTGACCCCAGTTTTAACCCAAATCTCCTGTTTTCCTTCCTAGCAGGAATTAGCTTCCCTTGGAAAAGGGTGAGGGGAGTAAAGGCTAAAGATGTCTATTGTGCCTCCCTTAAAACCACACAACACTCCTATGCAATATGTGGAGGGACAGCCCTGGAGAGACATGGAGTCTGGCAACACATGGGCCTTCACCACATAAGCATTATCTACTTTGAGCCTCGCAATGATTCTCTGAGGTAGGTACTGTAGTCATTATTAATCCAATTTTACAGATGAAGAAACTAAGTCTCAAAGAGGTTTAAGTGACTTCCCATGGTCACAGTGCTAAAAGTAGGACTGCTAAAATGTAAAATCTGGCCCTTCTGACTCAAAGAATCCAACACTCAACCCATTATGTCACACTATCTCATCAGTGCATTCTATTTGCACTCTAGCAATTCAGTCTCTGAAGTATTATGTGAAGAAGTAGAAATGGCACTTTGGAAGATTAAGTTTGAGAAAAGTGACTGGATCAGATTATGTACATACCAAGAAAATCTATCCTGAAAGCAAGGTAATCTTGAAAGTATCTAAGGATAACTTCATAAAATATCTCAGGGAAGGAAAAATATCAAGGTAATAGTGGGAGGGGGAGAGAATATAGATGTTCTATGCCTAATTTCTCATCTTTATGAAATCTTTTTTTTATAATGATCTATGTGCATTTTGAGGGTGTCCTTGACAAAAAAAAATATAAGGAGACAAACAGGCTTTCACAAAAATATTGCTTACAATGCATCTCTAAAGTTACACAAATGACTGAAAGGTTGAGTCCTAAAGTTTAACCCAAAAGTTAAAGTCCTATTGTGTTAAGCATTTTAGTTAACAGAGTATGAGGTAGTCATAAAAGTTCTCCTTTGAAAAGAAATCTCTCAGGCAGCTAGGTGGCACAGTGAATAGAGTACCAGCCCTGGAGTCAGGAGGACCTAAGCTCAAATCCAACCTCAGACACTTGACACACTTGCTAGCTGTGTGACCTTGGGAAAGTCACTTAACCCCAATTGCCCTACTTTCTCCACCTCCAAAATAAAAAGAAATCTCTCTTGACTATGACAGCATTCCACATGTCATATATGGGATGACATAGATAACCCTTTGTTCTATGACCATCTGATTATTAATAGAGAGATGGCAAGTAACAAGCAAATACAATCAGCCCACTCATAGAGTATGCATTATAGAAGGTCTAAATGGAAGGGTGATTCCCAATTAATGGTGAGATCTATAGTAGAAGTATTTGTTTCTGCATAATATTTTATTGATTTGTCAAGACTCAGAATGCCATAGGACCTTCTCAATGAATTATATGTCATTCATAATTCAGGGAAGGATAGTTCTTCCCAGAAAAAGACTTCATTTTTGGACTCTGTGCATAGGTTGGAGTCACCCTATGAGTGGCCTGGCCCTAAAGAGAGAGGACCAGGTTTCTCTCTGATTTGCTATGTTTCCACCTTTAAAAATAAATCTTAGGTATGCGGCAAAGGATTAACCAGGTCCCTTCTAGAGAGGGACTTATTTACAAAATAGATGTCAGCTACAGAACATCTGTTTATCTGATTTGCCACACAAAAAGTTCATAAGCTCATATTCATAGTTAAAGCCTTAAACTATAACATATCACAACAATTCTATGCTTCTAAGTCATCTAAGAGGTAAAGACAACTTTGCAGATCTGCTAGAAGAAAGTTTTGCATTTACCTCAGTTCTGTACTATGCCTGATACTCCTAAGTCTAGATCTTCTGACCAGCCAGGCCTGGGTCTGGTCATTATGAGGCAGTTTTGTAACAAAGTAGATGACATCCTAGATAAGTCATTTAACCTCTTTTTGCCTAAGATTCTTCCTCTGGAAAATAAGGGCAATAATAGAACCTACCTCCCAAGATTATTATGAGGATCAAATGAGACATTTATAAAATGCTTTGTAAAGCTTAATGCTCTGTATAAATGCTAGCTACTATTGCTGTGGTTATCATCCTCATCATTATTGTAGTTCAGCTTCAAAAGGTCCTGTCAGTGCTCATCTTTTCTGTTGAGAGTAGCAGTATAATAACTGGAAACACCTCCCATTCTGCAAGGAACAAAGACTCAGGAATTCAAGAATTCTTTTTTTTTTTGGAGGGAAGAAGGCAAGGTGATTGGGGTTAAGTGACTTGCCCAAGGTCACACAGCTAGTATGTCAAGTGTCTGAGGCCGGATTTGAACTCAGGTCCTCCTGACTCCAGGGCTGGTGCTCTATTCACTGAACCACCTAACTGCTCCAAATTCAAGAATTCTTGAGCTCATGAGGTTGATGTCAAAGCTAAAAACATTAATTTCTCAGGATTACCCTTTACTACCTGAGCTTAGGGAAAGAAACATAAAACCAAAGATGTAGTCAAGGATTTTATTTGTCTCAGGTTCATCTAGAAAATCAAGTTTTCTTTATCATGTTTTCCAATTTTAGCCACTATTGCTGCTGAAGAGAAGTGAGAAAAATTCCCTCCCCCTTCTCCCATTAATGAAAGTTTTAAAAGAAAGAGGCAGAATACAAAGTAATTTTATCCAAAAAGATAGCTATAGCTAGCTTTATAGTTCTTATCATGCACTGAAGACTTAACCTCTGAGACTGTGACCTATCACCTTTGACACTTGTTTGGTTCCTGCAGTCACAGGAACCAACAAGGAGAAGCTGTGACATCTCAGCAAGTCAAGCCCAAATTCCTCAATAAAAAGTTAATATGTATGTCCATCCCACTAGAGCCTCTTTTACATGTAATTATTCAGACAGCCCAATAATTGATACAGGAAAAGTGAAGTGTATGAAAAAATAGCTATTGTCTGAATAATGGCAAGCTGTTGAATATCCAGGCCATAGAATTAGAGTGCATTTTGGATAGGCAGTGAAGATAGACAATAAGATAGATAGGCCTAGAACTGAAGAGGAGGAAGAGAGAAGGGTAGATTAAATTTGGAATTCAGTATAGTGATTTGTAACTATACCAAGATGCTCACATCTTCACAACACAAATGTTCTACTGGCAATGCTATATGGTTGCCCACCTTGGAACAACACAATCTCCTAAAAATTAAAGTCACAGGTCACACAAAGGATTGTGGAGGGACATATGCTGAATGTAAAACAAATCATATTTCCAATGATGAGCTATATCCAGGAAGTGGTATAAAAATATCACTGAGAAAACTGAGTAGAAAAAGAAGTTGGCTAGTCATGTAGTACAAGCAAAGATTAGAGATAAATGGTCCTCCTGTTCCACTAATACTTTTGAAATGCAAAACTACCTTAATGAACAAGAATGACACAAGATGAGGAAGAGTGGGCAACTCATGATCTTCACTGACGAAGAAAATTGATAGAACACAGATCCATTGAAATATCAAATTAGCAATAAAAGCTAGAAAATACTCAGGGAAGGGTGACAAGGAAAAGGAAGGGACTCAAGATCATTACGTTCTGAAGATCATTTGAAAGAGTACAGGATTTGTATTCAGAGGACCTGGGACTTCTATTCATATTTTGTGACCTTGCAAAACTCATTTAATCTCTGTGGGACTCAGTTTCTTCTACAAAATGTAAAAATTGTTTACCTCTATAAAAAAATCTGTAAAATAAAGGTGGCAAACTAGATGATGATGGATTCTTTCCAGCCTAAATCTCTGATCCTATACACCTGAGGGTGTTTAGTCAGGAGAAAATGAGATTTGATGATCGCTCTCCACTAACAAGTAGGGTAAATAAAGGAGATAAGGAGGAAAGAGGTAAGAAAATAAGAAAAATTTCAAAATCCCTTCTGTTTTCCTGAAATTACTTCAGATATACATTGTTTCTGAAAGACCTTCTCAGTTCAGTGCATAAATAATAATGCCCTTTAAAAATGTATGACTATTCATTAAACCATTGACCACTTCCAGTCTATTGGTTGCATAAGTATTTTAAAAATTACTTTAATACATATTTACCCAATAGACCGGAAAGTTCCTTTGGTACATGATGTGCATTTTTAAAAGCTGCCTACGTAAGGAATTACTGATCTGAGCCAGTGTCTTCTGCCAGCTACATAATATGCATTTTAAAGAACAGCCTAATTATGTGCTTACCCAAGAGAACAAAGTTAATACTGAGGGTCAATAATTATTACATTGTATTGCTTTTTTTTCTGCTTAAAGAAAAAAAAAGATTGCATCTTCCTGTTTGTCTACTTTCTCCTCACAACTAACCCTACAAAAACATCTCTATATGTAATTAAATAAAATGCCCAATTCTTCACAGACTCAAAAGGACCCTGGATTCTGCCCTTTGGCTTATATGACTTTTCACTCCCCCCTTCTTTTCCTATAACAATTCACCTTTCAGTTCTATTATTTTTTTCTTTTCCTTGTGGTTTAATTTGTTCAATTCAGCAAATAAAAAATAAACACCAAATTTCTTTTTTCCTCTTGAAGTTAAAGACCTGTTGATCTAGGTACTACTTGGGAGTGGAAAAGGAGGGAAGATGAGAGGAAGGCTCCTGGGGTAGAAAGTCTGCTGCTCATTGCATGTCTGATTAAGGCTGTAAATGCATCCAGTCTTTTTTTTTTTTTTACTAAGATAGTGCTGGGTACTTCTCTGTGGAAAATCTGGCCTCAGTTCTCCATTTTATCACTTCTGGTCCCTACTATCTTGAGTCAAATGACTCTAGTTTTAAATCCAAAATAATTTTTAAAAGGAATGAAAAATTATAGAAATAAGGAATTATCGGGCAGTGGATAGAGAGTAGAGGCTGGAGTCAGGAATATCTAGAATCAATTCTCACCTCTGATACTTACTAGTTGTGTGGCCTTGTTCAAGACATTTAACCTCAGACTATTCTGGAAAACTGATGGACTGCATCACTAGACTCATTGTGTCTGCATTAGTAGAAGTTGTGGCTGTATTTGGAGCACAAAGAAATCACAAATTTGAGGGAGTGGTTAGTATTGCTTCCCATCTCAAAGAATCTACAAATGGCATCCCCACAAGCCTGGAGATAAGTCCCAAATGCAGACATATGGAGGTTATATGAATAAAAATGGCCCAATGGTGCTACATACCTTGATCAAAATTTAAAATTAGATGGACACCACATTCATGTTCCAAAGATCATGCTGAGAAGGCATCTATGGTTCCTGTCTAATGAGCATCAATGGAAGTAACTCTCCAACTTGCATCAGAAGAAATCACACCAATCTCAACAGTCTCTAAAGGCAACCTTCTTCTCTATGTGTGTGTGATGAAGATCCTTTGCCTGGATTTGAGTAACTTCTATGCTCAGTATAAGTCCACTCAGTCTTACTTGAAGAAGGATGAATCCCAGGAGGACAAGGAGCAGTATCTTCAATCCATAGAAGATCAAGAGAAACTAGACAGGATCTGCAAGAGCATTCCCTTTGCCTGCTAAAGCACCAGCTTCCCTAGTGACTGGTGGAATTGAGACAAATCGTCCTCAAGCAGGAGGATTGTGATGATTGACTCCAGGAAAAACAATAGCTGAAATCAAGAGCTGCTTGTAGGTTACAATAGCTGCAACCTACAAGCAGAAGAAAACAGCTGCTTAGTTGTTTCCAGACTAATCATGAATTGTAGCCCCCACTGAGCTGAACATAATTTATACAGGTTTGCTTCAGGGTTCTGTTTTTCCACGAATATCGCATATCCAATGACTACTGTAAGAAGTAAAAAAGAATATACTCATTCTATTAACAGAAAATAAAAGAAAAAGTTGGAGTCACTGAGAGTTTAAGTCACTTGTCCATGATCACAAAGGTGTGATATATTGGAGACAGAACTTGAACCCAGATTTTCCTAACTCTAAAGTTATCTCTTTCAATGTTTAGATATTTGCATATTATCCATAAATGAGACCATAAATCTTTGCTCTCTGTTTTTCTAACTTTGCTTTTCTTACTTAAAATGAACCGCTTTACCTACTAGGGATGCCTAGTAGATCAAAATAACACCTCCACAGAGATATCTTCTTCCTTAATTTCTAACAGTGTAGTATCTTCTATTGAGCTCAAATGAAATTGATCAAAAATGGAAATAATATTCAAGAAAGGCAAGGGCTCAACCCATTTCTCAAACCATGGATCATAGAGCTATCACTGAACATGGCTTCTACATTTCTTAAATGTTATCCGGTATCATTCCCAATAATAATAATAATATGTTTTCAGGGGATGGGGTTGTCTTAGAGTGGAGGAGGATGGTTATTTTCTTTTAATTCCTTTTTTACTAAAGACACTTGTTTCCTTCTTTAAATCATGTTATCTTATCCTCAAGTAATCTTCAGAAGAAAAATCTGCAATCTCACATCTTGGGTTATTTGCTTTCATTTTTGAAGGTGTCTTGTATAGTCTATGTGACTATATTAATTCACAATTCAGTCATAAAAGGTGGAATGCAATGTTCTTAAGTCCTTGAATAATTCATCCCCATTATTTTCTTGCTTATTCTTTTCTTTTTTATTTTCCCTTCATTAATAATTGCTTTGCATCTGAAGCATTTACTGGAGACAGTAAAATTGAATTAGATTTTTTTAACCCTTGTTTTTACAAAGGATGATTACTGTGGAGGAGTTAAATGTATAAATCAGTCAATAAGCATTTAAGTGTCTACAAAGTGCCAGACCCTATGCTAAGTGCCGATGATATTTTTTTTAAATAGTCCTCTGACTTACATTCTATTGGAGGCAAGAAGAGTGGGGAAGTATGTTCACATTAGAGTGAAACACTATCTTGGTCACTTCCCCTGTAGAAATAGACAAGGAAATCAATATTCCTATTGGTTTGCAACAGAAAAATACCAGCATCCCAGTCTTTGATCCCCTGGAAAGTTTTGCTCCGAGCTTGGGACTGGTGGATGGGCTGTGTACAGTAAACTAGTTCCTACAGTCTTTGGAAGTATAGGGAAGAGAAAAGAAACCATGCAGCATCTGGGAGAAAAAGGCTTGAAGAAGAATAGTCAACATGGGCATAGTAAAGGCGTTACAGCCCTGAGGATGCCAGAGCTGGACTTGAGATTCAAAATGTTGGGTGGGCAGATCATGCACAAGCTGTCGGAGTAGATTTCTGTGTTGTTGAAGTCTATTCAAGCTGTAGATGGAAAGCAGTGATTCTTCATTTTCTTCCTCGCCTTGCCCTCACTTTTCTGAGAGGGCAAGTGCCCATTTCTGGGTATATTTCTCAGGGGATTGGGAGGCTTACCCTTGCTACTCTGGAGAGGACAAATATGATAAGGTTATTCACCATTCATATTGCCTAACAGTCTTATTGTTTCAATGCAACATTGAAAGGGGCAATTGAGAACTAGGAAGGCGCAGAGATTTAAATCTGTAGTATTTTTCCAGATTGCATTCTCTAGCTGAGGACTCTAACCAAGAAAAAGAAGTTATTGATTCATTTTTATACCTTACTAGACCAGAAAGATAATTTTTAATAGAATCTCTCTAGGCAAATAAGTCATCAGCTGTGGTAGGAGCAGTCACTGGCTGAATTGACCCTGAAATAGGCATCTACATTTTTGTGGCCCTGGTTTTGCTTTTTGTTTTTTTTTTTTTAAGCCCCTTTCCAGAGGAAAAAGGCTGAAGGACTGGTTAGAGAGAAAGTTGTACCTGAGAGTAAGAATAGCCTGGCTCACAGCAAAGGGAGGTAGAGGTGATGAAGATGAATGTCTGCCTGGCTGCCAGTTCACCAGCTTAGAATACTGCAGCATTGCCATCTAAGTATATACAGAATTTATACAAAATAAATACAAGCTAATGGGGGGAGGGGGACTAGCAAATATAACCAAAACAAACTCATATGAGCCAGTCCAAATAAATACAATATAATTATTATTTTAAGGAATACTAGAATAGAAAAAAAAACTCTCCCACTCTATATCCTAAAACAGGTGATATCCTACTTCCTTTGCTATTATTCAAAACAACAAAAATTTATTGAATACCTACTGTGTGCCAGATGGTGAGTTAGGAACAGGGAATACAAAGATGAAGGAAACAGTCACCAAAGTACACAATTTAGCAAAGGCCCTGCTGTTCCTTCCTGCACAAAAGAGGACACATTGATGGAAATTGCAAGCATAATTGTGAAACATTTTGTAAATAATAAGTTATTATGTTGTTATATTTATACAGAGCACTTGATATAGCAAAGTGCTATGTGAAGCGTACACAATGATAGTCATCAACATTAATCTGAACTAAAGGAGTTTGGAAAACACTGTCTCTTTTCTCCCTTTATTGGTCTTCCTTCAATATTTCACTCTCTCAGAATAGTAAAACTCATCTGATTTGGCTTTTTTTATTATTCTTTGATATCTCAAGGCTTCAGCGCTAAAAGTGACAAGAAGATAAAAGGAAAGCTTGAAGAAATCCAGGATGTTTAATTTTTAACTTGTTAGAGGTTTTTTTATTATTATCACTAACTTTGGAATATATATCAATTCTCATTGACCATACACTTGACTCTCCTTTTTTCTATATGTACCCAGATAGAGATATTCTTCTACCACTTGTCTTGTTCCCCAAGTAGCCATGAGAGAGAAATTTCTCATCGAGAAATATTGCTTCTGAGAATGGAAGGGAAGCAGAGGGGAGGGGAGGGGAGGGGAGGGGAGGGAAGGGGAGGGGAGGAGGGAGAGATAGCGGCATTTGTATACATTTTTTGTTTAGCATCTAGTTCTCTAGCATCATTTCCTCCATCATATTCATTGCAGCAAAACCAGATAAGTCCCCATAGTTCAGTAAGTTAGAGTAATCACTCTGAACTTTGGGTTCTGAGGAGGGAAGTAAGTATGTTGCTATAGGGTTCCATATCACTGAGCTGTGACTTTCCTACTGGAGGCAGTCAGTAGGACAGAAAAATGCATATCTACCTAATTGGACTTAAAAAGCAAAATATGTATAAATGTACTACATGGTGTTTCAAAAGTCTCAGTACTATTAAATCATAAATTGTACTAAGACTTTTGAGATATATGCACATATGTATATATGCACGTGTATCTATGGTATACAATTCCATATATGTATGTGCCAAAATATATGTGTGTACATATATGCATTTATACATATTCAATTGCATTATTCCCACTATAACTGAAGCAATTCCTCCCTTCAGATGTCCCTTTTGTGACTTCACTTTCAAGACTACCTGATATTAATTGTAAACTAATTTAATAGTATAAAGATCCTAACAATGACATACACAGTGTAACTTGCTATAGATCTATATTTTCCTGGATGTATTCCTGGTCTTTGCAACTAAGAATCTTAGAGTTAGAAGATACCTTAGAGTCCATTTAGACCAACTAATCCTTGAAAAGTAATATTCTCTACAGTATACCCAGCATGTGATAATCCAACATTCATTTGAAGTTCTCCCCAACAGTGGCCCTGAGTACATCACTTTCACTATTCAAGTGCATACTATATGATAAGTATGTGTATAGAGTCTTTATGCAGCACAGTTTTAAATCATCAGAAATTATCTTCTAAGTTCTGCTAGCGTTTACAACTCATATCCTTACTTTTTGTATCATCAGCATTTTTGCTTGTGTTACAGCCTGTAACAGTGAAGAAGATGAGGTGGAGTACTGAGTGATTGACAGCCACCTACCTGGGATATAATAGTGTACAGTACTATTATATCCCAGTATCTAAGTCTAATCAATCACAATGCATTATTTATGGCTCAGCCTCGCCCCTCTTCTCTTTTTAGACCTAACTTGTTTGAGTCATTCAAACCAAAATGACCACAGTTAAACAATAGTTTAGTTTAATTTGATGACAGTATAGTGAAAAGAAAAAGCACTATAGATAGGCATTATAATAAAAAAACAACATTCCACTAATGCCCTAGTTTCAACCCCATATCCCTTGACTGGAAAACTAGGTTCATATCAGAGTCTGCCATAATGCCCCTAAGTTTCCCAAGCAGTAAGCAAGAAAAAGCCATGGAATACTAACGGAGAAAGTCTAGCTTCTCAGGTCAGAACTTTAGGAGTGCATGTGCAGTTTGGGAGCATGACATAGATGAAAATCTGGCAAAGAAGACACAGAAAATATGGTCAGATGGGAAGGAGGAGAAACCAAATGAAAGCAGTGTCATGAAAACCCAGAGAGGGAGAATGTTCAGGAAGAAAAGGTGGACAGCAGTAGCATGTGTTACAGAGATATCAGGAAGGATGAGGACTGAGAAAAGACCATTTTATTTGTCAATTGAAATAACTGCTTACTTTAGAGAGAACAGTTTCAGATGAATAATGAGAGCAGAAGCCAGACTACATGGAGTTCAGATGGGAAAGGGAGAGAGAGGAAGTAGAGGATCTCAGTGTAGACAGCTTTTTCAAGGATGTTAACTGAGAAGGGAAGCCAAAACACAGGATGACAACTAACAAGAATGGTAGGATCTAGTGAAAGGTTTTTTTAAGCATTGCAAGGAGACTTCAGTATGTTTATAGACAGAAGGGAAGGAACCAGTAGATAGGGAGAGGTTGAACAAGAGAGCAGGGGGGAATAAGAATGGAAGACAATCTGCTAGATTGTCTAGAAGACAGAGTGATAGATTCTAGGTTCCTGATGAGGGACTTTGTCCATGAATGGTCTTTTTTTTTGTCCTTTTAATGACTGTCAGAGGCATAAACACACACACACACACACACACACACACACTCACCTTTTCTCCTCTTTTGTTTTAACACAAGGATGAAATAAAGTCCTTTGTCTAGAATTTAAAGCTCTTCACACTTTGTCCCTACCCCCATGCCATCTTCCTAGTATTCTTGAACATTATTCTTTGTCATATTCTATGATACGACCATATTGTAAAATCAAGGAAATAACAAAAGCGAGATAATATAACATATGTGGTTACCATAAAAACAATCATGAGGGAAATTTTTCTATATCTTAATGTTTATAGAAATGAAATAAAAAGAGAGGCCTGTTAATTGGGCATGCAAGAAAAAATCCAGCAAATCAACAAATTAAAAAGCCCAAAAGAAGAAAATTTGAAAATCAAATAATAATAAAAGTCAAAGATAAAAATATTATTATACTAAAAATTGAGTAAAGGAAAGCAAGGAAATAAGGAAACCATTATTGTGCCAAGTACTTCATTCTCTGTTTTGTTTTTACAAATATTATATCCTTTGATCGTCAGAACAACCCTAGAGGTAGGTGCTATTACTATTCCCATTTTATAGTTGAGAAAACTGAGACAAACAGAGATCAATTGACTAGCCCAGAGTTACATAGCTAGTAATCATCTGAGGCTGTATTTGAACCCATGTTGTCCTGACTCCAGGCCCAATACTCTTCCACTGCACCACCATCCTGCTGATAAAACAAAGCAAAGAACTGTGCTTTAAAAATAACTAACAAAATGTTAATCTGCATTTGTAGAAGGAGTTTCCACACCAGGAATTCCCTATGCCAATGAAGTCATAGGTTCCAACAAAGGGGAAAAAAATAAACTATCTTCTAATTTGTTCCAATAAAAGTCAAAGGAAAACCAAATTGTAAATATAAAAAGGTAAACATGGTAAATTCATATGCATTAGAGAGATAATCAATTAAATTATTAAAAATAAAACCAAATTGCCATATATATGAGGGAAAAACTTGGAATTAAAATAAGTGGATTAATATCTACTACCCACAAAAATAAATACCCAAATTTATAAAACAGTAAATAACCCATTCCAAGATAACCCAATATCAGTAAGCTAAATTGAAAAGGCCATTAACAGACAACAAAAGAGGGAAAATGTCCTCTTCTAACAGATGGACTTAGAAGTGAATTGTATCAAACATTTAAAGTTCCAAATACTACATAAATTCTCAAAAATAGAGAAAGAAGGCACTCAATCAAAATAACTTTGTGGGATAAGTAGGGCTTAGATCTATAATAAGAAAATTCAGGGATAGGAAGTTATGAAAAAATTGCACTAATAATTATTGATGCATTTAAAGAAAATGTTAGCTAAGATGCCATAGTTAAGAATCTATATCCACTGAACAAGAAGTTTTCAAAGGAAGAAATCCAAGCTATTGACAACCACATAAAAATGCTGCAAATAACAATTAAATGTAAATTAAAGCAAATTTGAGGTTCTACTTCATACCTATTAGAATGACAAAGATGACAAACAAGGAAAAGGACTGATTTTAAAAGGGAGTTGGAAAATTAGGCACACTAATATATTTCTGGGGAAGCCATGAATTAGTTCAGTCATTCTGAAAAACAATTTTGCCCCAAAATGTTAGTAAGTTGTATATACTCTTTTTTGATCCATGTATGCCAATACTGATCCTATACTACAAAGAAATGCTCTTTACTCTACTCTACTCTATACTTTACTATACTATACAATACTCTAGTGTGTAAAATGTTCTTTACTATACAAAGAAATCAAAGAAAGAGAAAAGGGATCCATACATCCAAAAATATTAATAGCACCTCTTTTGTGGCAGCCAAAATTGGTCACTAAGGGAATATTCTCCTGTTGGAAAATGGCTAAACAAATTGTTTTATATGAATATAATTGAATATTACTGGGTCATACAAATGACAGTGCATAAGAGCCTGGGACAAAATCTAATTGTGCTTCATGTAAAATAAAAAAAACTCAAGGGTAGCAATAATATTCTCAGTTAAGGCAACAGTTTAAATAGACAATTAAAAGATATACACAAGTAAACTATATTTTGCCTAAAGGCACCATAAATAATGAATAAATATTGCTACTAATTATGTATGCACCAAGTGGGATTTGAAGGGGAAAATAAATAGTAAAATTATAAGACATGAGACCTTCAATGTACTTGTATCTAACCTAGACAAATTTAATGAAAAGATGAACAAGAAAGTTAAGTATCAAAATAGAATTTTGGAAAAGCTAAGTATAGTAAATCTTTGATAGTTACTGAATAGAAATAGCAGGGAGTCCTCATATTTTTCAACCTTCTATGGCAATTTCACAAAAAAAAAAAGCACTATGTATTAGGGCATTGTTCCCTCTGGTCCCTTAGTTCAGTGCTCCTTAAACTTCTGGGGAGCAACTAAAGCAGTCCATAGAGGGAAATGAATACATTACATATTTTTATCAACAAAAGAGAGAAAGCACATATCAATGAATTGAGTATGCAATTAAAATTACTAGAAAAATCAACTAAATGTCAAACTAGAAACTCCAAAAATCAAAGGGATAAACAAAACTGAAAGAAAAATGAAATTAATAGGGGTGACTAGGTGGTGCAGTGAATAGAGCACCAGCCCTGGAGTCAGGAAGATCTGTGTTCAAATCTGGCCTCAGAAACTTAACACAAAACCTAGCCGTGTGACTTGGGCAAGTCACTTAACCCCAATTGCTCTACCCTCTCACCTCCAAAAAAAAAAAAAGGAAAGAAAAATTAAATTAATAAAGTTAGAAGCTATTTTAAAAACACATAGTAAAATAGATAAATCAGTAGTCAGTCAGTCAATAAACATTATTAAACACCTACTAAATTCTAGACAGAATGCTAAGCAGTGGGGATATAAAAAGAGGCAAAGATGGTCCTAGTTTTCAAGGAGCTCACAATCTAATCAGGGGAAAGTAAGTGAAAAACAAACATGTACAATCAAGCTATATACAAGGTAAATGAGAAACAGTTAATAGAAGGCACAAATATTGTGAGGGATTGGGAAAGGCATGCTGTAGAAGATGGGATTTTAGTTGGAACTTTAAAGAAGCAAGGTAAATCAGGAGATAGAGATAAGGAAGGAGAGCATTGCAGGCATAGGGGTCAGTCAAAGAATATGCTCAGAGTCAAGAGAAGGAAGTTAGTGTCACTGGATCAAAGAATATATGGTGGAAAGTAAATTGTAAGAAGACTGGAAAGGTATGGGGGGAAAGGTGTGTGTGGTAGGTTATAAAGAGTTTTAAATGCCAGAGGATATTATATTTGATCCTGGAGTCACTAGAGTTTACTGAGTAATGCAACATATTGAATTTATCATATGGTTTTTTAAAAAGTTTTAAAAGTTATCTATAATATAGATCTAAGATTTCATATGAAATCTGCTTTTTCTGTTCCTTTTTGTATATAGAAATGTTCCTTTTGTGTGTACAAGTCCAAAATTTTTTAAAATAAAAATTAAAAAATCACTTGTAGGAACAAAAGATCAAAATTTTTCCAAAACAATAATGAGAAGGGAATGAAAGCAGTGAAGCATTACAACACCTCAAATCATAAAACTGAAGTTATCAACACTATTGTATATTCATTGCAACATTAAAAAATCAGTGGAATAGACTGAGCAAAACTCAAGCCAGTGAGTGCAGCAGACTAGTGTTGAATAAATCCAACAATAGAAACTATTTCAAAAGTCACTCTTTATTCAACAAACACTTCAAGGAAAATTGAAAAGTAATTTCAAGGAAAATAGATTTAGACCAAGATTATACACCATATACTTAAATAAATTTCATGGAATAGGGGTAGTGACTAGAACTGTGATTTCATTAGTATAGTGAATCTAGAGGGAGAAAATTCTTTTAGAGAGTTGCCTAAAGCACGATGAAAGGTAAAGTGACTTTCCACAGCCAGTATATGTCAGAGAGAAGACATAAATTCAAGTTTTCCTGACTGTGGGGCCATCTCTCTAATTGTCCACCCTCTCTACATAATTTCTAAATAGATAAAAAAAATTAAATGAGAATGGAAGTTTGTATCTTTTACTACTATAGTAAAAATAAAAAAAGAAAAAATAAACTTATAAAAGACAAAATTGACTTTTAAAAATTGAAAAGCAGTTGCATTGACAAAATCAATGCATTTAGAAGAAATTTTGTGGGTTGGGGGAAAAAAGATTTACATCAAAAATCTCTGATAAAGGTCTGAGTTTTAAAATCCCAAGGAAATTTAGACAAACCTATAATAACATGTCATTGTCCAACAGATAAGTGGTCAAAGGATAGGAACAAATTTCAAAAGAAGAAATGTAAACTCTTAGGAACCATATGGAATAATATACCAAATCACTCATCATAAGAGAAATTTAAGTTAAATACTAGTAAAGAGGGTAAAAAATTGAAATACCCAGTGTTGGATCAGTTGTAGGAAGACAAGCACATTAATAACACTGTTCAGTTGCTGTAACTGTGAATTGCACCAATTTTGTAAATAATTTTGAATCATGCAAGAAAAATCACAGAATTATTGATAGATACCCTTTGACCCCAAAAGCCCATTACTGGGTTACTTGACAAAAAAGAGCAAGTCCTACATGAACCAAAATATACACAGCAGCATGACTTATAGCAGGAAAAAGCTGAAAACAACTTATGTACCCATTGATTAGTGGGGTAGCTAAGAAAATTATGGTATTTTAATGTAACGATATATCATTATGCTGTAAGAAAGAAAAAATATGAAGAGTTTTGAGAAACGTGGGAATTATTGTGTGAAAGGATGTGGACCAAAGGAAGAACCAAAAGAATAATGTTAAAAATTAATCAACAACAAATAGACGAACAAAGATAGGAATAGGTCTTGAACCTATGAATTATTAGCATAAGGAAATTCCGGACAAAGAAAGTTCCTCTACCAGTGTAAGAAAAAATCTGTTCCACATTTTTCAGTCTTAGGAAATTACCTTGTGGGGGGACGGAGTTAAGATGGCTGAGTAGAAGCAGGACCTCCCTGCTGCTCCGGCTTCCACCTTCCCCAATCCATGTAAAAAGGGGACTCTGAACAAACTTTGGAGCTTCAGAACCCACAAAACGACAGAAAGAAGCTAACCTCCCGCTGAGGAAAGCCCAGCAGGTTGGCAGGAATTGGCCAGCACAGCGCTCCAGGAGCCGAGCCCAGCCCCATGCTGAGGCTTTAGCCCCAGGGAGGGCCTGACCAGCCACCTACTGGAGGGACTCCAGATCATCAGCAGCTGTGGCCTTTTCCAGATTTATCAACACATAGCTGTGAAGGACAAAGTGAGAGGTCAGTGCAGTCTGGACTTTGGGACCCAGTAAGTGGGAGTGCATGGCTTTTGCCCTGGGGGGGAGAAGCCTCACAGCCAGCCAGCCAGCCCCACATGGCAGCTTCAGCTCCTGGCCTGCAGAGTGTAGGGGGACCAAGCACCAGTCTGAGGGGTAATCGCTCTTGCTTTAACCTGCTTGGATCTGGATTGCAGTCTAGGGTGGAGATCCTGGGGTGTGTGTCCAGCTTGCCAGAGCATGGGGAGACCTCAGAGAGGGCACCCATCTAATACCTCCAGCAGCTGAGAAAACCCCAACATTTGGGACAAAAGCTCCCCCATCTGGTGGCAGAGTCCTACTCTGGCAAAAAGCCCAGCGGTCAAGAGACTGAGGGGCGACATGACCAGGCACAGGAAACAAAGCAGACATAAAATTCCAACATTACACTCCTATTTTGGGGACAAAAAGGAGCAAAGCATGGAATAGGAGGAAGACAGTGAAGTCAGTACTCCTGCACCAAAGGCTTCAAAGGAAAATACGAGCTGCTTACAGGCCATAGAGGACCTTAAGAAGCAGATAAGAGAAGTGGAGGAAAAATTGGGAAGAGAAATGAGAAAGATGCAAGAAAATTACAAAATGAGAGTCAACAGCCTGACTGAGGAAAATAACACCTTGGAAAATAGACTAACTCAAATGGAAAAAGAGGCTCAAAAAGGCAATTAGGAGAAGAATGCCTTAAAAAAATGAATTTGCCAGATGGAAAAATAATTTCAAAAGCTCAATGAGGAGAATCATTGCTTCAGAATTAGATTGGAGCAAATGGAAGCTAATGACTTTATGAGAAATCAAGATGCTGTTAAACAGATCCAAACAAATGAAAGAATAGAAGGCAATGTGAAATATCTCATGGGAAAAACACTGACCTGGAAAATAGATCCAGGAGAGATAATTTTAAAATTATTGGACTACCTGAAAGCCATGATCAAAGTAAGAACCTAGAAATCATCCTCCAGGAAGTTCTCAAAGAAAACTGCCCTGATATTTTAGAACCAGAGGGCAAAAATAGAGGTTGAAAGAATCCACTGATCACCTCCTGAAAAAGATCCCAAAAAGAAAACTCCTAGGAATATTATAGCCAGGTTCCGGAATTCCCAGATTAAGGAGAGAATATTACAAGCAGCCAGGAAGAAACAATTTGAATATTGTGGAAACACAATCAGGATAACCCAGGATCTTGCAGTTTCTACACTGAGGGATCGAAGGGCTTGGAATATGATATTCCGGAGGTCAAAGGAGCTGGGATTAAAACCAAGAGTCACCTACCCAGCAAAACTGAGTATCATGTTTCAGGGGAAAATATAGTCATTCGGTGGAATAGAAGACTTTTAAGCATTCTTGATGAAAAAACCAGAGTTGAATAGAAAATTTGACATTCAGATACAAGAAGCAAGAGAAGCATGAGAAGGTCAACAGGGAAAACAAATCATAAGGAACTTATCAACTTTGAACTATTAACATTCCTACATGGAAAAACAATAATTGTAACTTATGAAAGTTTTCTCAGTAGTTGAAGGGAATAGAAATATATATATGAGGGTATATGGGCATATGAATACATATGTGAATGTGTGTATATATACTTGCAGGTATACATAGATAGAGGGCACAGGACCAATTTAACAGGAAGGGATGATACTTAAAAGGTGAAATTAGGAGGTGAGAGAGGAATATAATGAGAGGAGATGGGGAGAGACAGAATGGGGTAAACTATCTCGTACAGAAGAGGCAAGGGAAAATGGTTACAATGGAGGGGAAGAATAGGAAGGCAAAAGGGAATGGGTCAACCTTATTCCCATTGAATTTGGTTTGAGGAGGGAATGAAATACACACTAAATAGAGTATCTCACCCTACAGGAGAGTAGGGGGTGAAGAGGATGACAGGGGGAATGATGGAAGGGAGGGCAGGCTGGGAGGGGAGGGAAGTTGGAAGCACCCACTTTTGAAAAGGGATGGGATCAAAATAGAGAATAGAAAAAGTGGGAGGTGGGATAGGAGGGAGGGAAATATAGTCAGTCTTTTACAATATATCTACATGAACTATTTTTTCAAAAAATAGTTATTTCAAAATATATATATTTCAAAAAATATATATTTCAAAACAAAAATGTTACTGTTTTGCATTAGCTATACATGTACAACCTATACTGAGCTGCTTGTCTTCCCAGTAAGGGTGGGTAACAAGGGAGGAAGGGAATGAATCTGGAATTCAAAGTTTTAAAATCAAGTATTCAAATATATATATACATATGTATGCTATTATCAATACTTTTTTACATGTTATTGGGAAATAAGATATACAGGCACTGGGGCATAGAGATCCACTGGAAAAGTCGAAAGGGGTATGGAAGAAAATATGGGAGAAAGCAGATTGGAGGAAGGGTGTCCTGTGGGACTTTTATTTTGGGGTGTGGGTAGAGAAAAAATGGGGAGAAAATTTGTAACTCAATATCTGGCGGAAATGAATGATATAAATCAGAAGTTAATGAAGTATTTGAAAAATTAAAAAAAAGAAAAAGAAAATTGCCTTGTGATCTGAGACATTAGTAGCTTTCCCAGAGTTGCAGAGCCAGATTATATCAGAGATAGAATCTGAACCCAGGTCTTTGTGTCTTCTAAGCTGGTTCTCTACTGCCCCACACTACCTAAAAGATAACACAATTCAGTTCTAATTCAGTGCTAATGAGGGCTCCGGATAACTGATGTAAAAATATAAGTTCATCTTTCTGTTAAGAAATAGAAAACTATAAAAGTAATGAGCTTCTTTTAAAAAAAAAATTGGAATTTCTGTAGTAATTCAACTTTTCCAAGTTGTCTAGTATTCTAAACATTCAGAAAAATCCCAGACTTTGGAAAAGTTGTATGTGTTTGTTTAATTGTGTTTTTCCTGTGAGTAGTACAATGAATATTTGTGCAGGAAGGCATTGGAATTTGTGACTATTCATAGGAATTTTGCTTTTCCTTACATCTCTATCCTAGGCAAAAACAACCTCCCTCATTTCCACATGGACCAGAAGGAGCAACATTACCATTCTTTTAAGAATTATCAGTAAAGAGGTGAAGGACAAAGACTGTACTTGACAGTACTTAGTTGCTGAAAAGGTCCTCTGGGCATAGCCTCATGCTAGAAATCAGTGCAACACACAGCTATATGAACCAAAAAGGAACAAAAAATTAACAGAATAAAAAGAAATTTTTTAAAAACATTTTTTTCAAAGCATCCCTGGTATACCTACTAGTTACCCTGCTTTCCCAGGCCTAAAATTTCTTCTTTCTCCATGTATCCCACAATGCCTCCTAGAGTGGCAGTGTCCTAAATTGGCAAATATAACTCTAATCCCTGTGGTTCACATCCAAGCTTACCACTCTCCTTCCTAATAAACCTCAACAGCCCGGGTGAAATGGCAACAGAGTACTAGAGTAATTGTAAATTTAATCAGGCTTATGGTTCTGAGCTGAACTCAGATGTGGTGCCCAGATGTTGATGCATAGGTCAATAACTGTCTGGCTACATCTTCCCCAGACAGATGACCTATTGACAAACCCATAGGGAAATTCTTGTCAATATCCTCAAATCTCATGTAATCTCAAGGGACACTAAATTTATTCATTTCTGTTTTGCTAACATCTACAGAAGAGGAAGAAGGGTAGGGTAACCAGGCTTAAAAAGCGGGGGAAAAAAAATTAAATCTATCTCTGCCATTTACTTGTTATGCAGAGTTTTAGCCAAAACACTAAAAATAAAATAATAGCAAAGTAAACAAATGGGGGGGGGATATTTTCAAATGGACATACAAATAGGGTTGAATAAAAAAACCTTAGAGTCATTTGGGAAATAGATAATTAACACCCCCCTCAAACAGATTGAAGATGTAAATGCTAGCTCTTCCCTGAATGGTCCTTAACATCTTCTGCTCTGATCAACATTTTCCACTTTCTTCAAATAAGACCTGGCCAGAAAATCAGAGCAAGGAACAAAGACCATTCTGATATCCTCTAAGGGTGCATGGAATGTGGGGGTGGAAGATTGGGTGTTAATTGACTCTGAGTGTTCCCACAGTCACTGATCGGCCACCTCAATGCTGCTTGGCACTTTAACCTCCTAACAATTGGCATGTTGCAGAATAAGGCACTATATTTCAGCTTTGTATTCTTTCTTTTATCTCACTAAGTAAGGGTAGTAGTCAGTTTCTTTATGCCTACCTAGTGGACACATATTGATTGGGCTGGAAAGTTCTTAGAGTACTCCTCAGAGTACTCGACTCAATGTCTCTAAAAATAAAGCAACTTTTCAAGTGAACTTTATTGTCACTACAAGCTACACATAAGAAGAATACAGAAAGGAGTTATTATAAACCAGGGCAGTGGGACACATATGATGAGCCCCAAAGGCCATGTAGAAGAGCCTACACTTCTAGAGCACACATTGCTAGAGTGAAATTATAATCTCCATTTCACAGAGGAGGAAATGGAGGGTTAGGAAGGACAAGGGAGTTGCTCAGGGTCACAAAACCCTTACCTGTCAGAAGCATGATTCAAAACCCAGGCTTTGACTCCAAGGCTAGCTTTCTTTCAAATGCTACTTTTGTATAACCAATTGTAGCACCAACACAATATTCACAGCATCAATGGTGACTATAAATATGCTGGCATGGTTCTGAATAAAAAAATATAACATAATCTTCACACAGAAGACAGAAGCAAAACATTTATTCAAACACTAGAAAACCAAATCCCAACACCAGGAAACCAAAACCATCATAGCAACATGGAAGTTAATACACCATAGTACAGCATGAAATTACACTATCCTTTAACCTTCCCACAAATCAACACTCACAAGCCTAGCTGTCACAGCATAAGGCAAACACTTACAAGCCTAACTGTCTCCCAGGGTATATCCTCTCCTCCCTCCAGCTCTAACTGCTCTGACTCCCAGCTTCCTATGGGCTCTGCTCCACCCTTCAGCAAACCCTTCCCACCACAGGCTCCATGTGACTACATTCAGCCTATTAGGGGGCAGGGAAGATCTCCAAATTCCCTTAGGTTTTTAAGGGGGAAAGATCTTCACATTCCCATTGCCATTACACCAATATAATGCAAAAGTTGAGTGATATAGGTGGGACACTGGACTGAGTCAAAAGACATGAGCACTGTCACTTTTGTGTCCTTGGCTAGGTTATCTTTGAATTTAAGTTTTCACATTTATAAAGTTATTATAATAGCAACCATCTGTCTGTTTACTATACCACGGAAATCTCTCTTAGATTAATTCTTCTTATCAGCCATGGATATTATCTATGAATCAATCCCTAATAAATAAACATTATATATTTTGTATTTTTCATTCAAGATGCAACTATTAAAATAAGATTCATTGTATAAGCTACACATGAAAGTCAGTCTCAATACTTTATAGTCACACCTCATACATATTTAAGTCTTAAATCGGTTGCATGCCACTTTACCTTGAGACATCAAGCCTTCAGTGGATATCTTGCTATAACTTATTAATGATGGATGACTTCCCTAAGTCTTTCAAATTATCTGTCCTAGTTATTAAGAGCTGGAGATTGATTTAATCGAAATCAAAATGAACTCAATGTGTAAGGGATGAGAAACTTTCCTAAGAGTTTATTTCAGTAACTGCCCACCTTGTTAGAACTCTGCCATGCTCTACATTCAGTTCCTCCAAAGGCTGATTTTAAGTTTGTCATTTGCATATTTAATAAGAACAATAATTATATAATTTTAAAAGTTTTACAAATTACTTTACATGGGTTATCTCATATATCTGTCTTTTGTCCTGGGTGTGGGGGGGGGGGGTAGGTACTGTTATATCCCCATTTTACAGATAAGGAAACTGAAGTTGAGAGAGATTATGTGCCTTGCCAGGGTTACATAATCTGTATCCAAGGAAGGATTGTAACTCGGGTCTTGTGGAATCCAAGTCCCACACTCTATCCACTGTGCTTCCTATCTTTATCACTCTAGAATCTGACTCGGTAGATCAACCATGAAGAATAGATTCAACTCATATACTAGACTCCCTGGCTTTCTGATTTTCCTTAATTCTACCAAAGCAGTACTGCTGGTGACTCAAAACAAAACAAATTCCAGCTGAGTAGTTAAATAAACTTGGCTTGGCAGGAGAAGAGAGGAAGAGAAAGAGAACTTTTACAATGTTTGTTTAGAAATTCCAAATCTTGAAGATGACATTATGTAAACAATGACATAATTCGCCAGCCAAGGTCCACTTTACTAAGGTCTAGTGTGTAAGTCCAAGGAAGAAGGGAGAAATTTACTACAAGCTCACTTAAGTATAGGAGGGAGAGGGATCAAACAGATAGCCGGTCTTCTTAACCCAATCTATATAACTCCAATGAGCATGCTCACAATCTATTGGGAGGTACTGCTTAGTTGCCTCCAAACAAAAGAACATAATCAGACGTCTCATAATGTTGGCTGGGGAATTCAAATTGATCAGTGACTACCCTGATGAAATCTCACCTTCTACAAGAAGCCTTTCCTGATTCTTCTTAATGCTAGCCCCCCCCCCTCTTCAATTATCTCCAAGTTATCAGATAGACATATAGATCTGTAGGTAGCGTTGTATTTAGTTTGTATGTTGTCTCCCCCCCCACCACCACCTCATTAAACAGTAAGCTTCCTGAAAGCAAGGACTTTCTCTTTTTTGTATCCCCAATGCTTATGACAGTGCCTGGCACATAGTAGGTCCTTAAAAGTACTTATTGACTGACTGATCACTATCACTCTATCCCCCTCATATCTTCATTTTATACAAGAGAAGAAAATGTAGTGAACTAAGACCGATAAATTTCTCAAGATTGCACAAAGCTAGTAGCCAAGGTGGGATTTAGAGACATCCTTTAAGAATGTTCCTCCTCAAAGCTATCAACTTCTCCCTTGTAGGTACTCACAAATATGGAAGAATTTTGAGGGAAAATACCATTATCTATATTAACATCCATCATGGAGTAGAGGCAATGCAGGGCTATCAAAGTCTATCCTCATGATACTCTTGTTTACTATCGGACTGGAACAGCTGTGAGTGTAGGTTCAAGAACAGGCTGTTTCTAAGTTTAGTGAAGGATTGGTCGTATTATTATAATCTTTTGGGTGCTATAGCTCATTAATAGATAATTAAATAATATTAAATATAATAGCTCATTAAAATATTTAGCTGATTTACCAAGACATAAAGGAGACAGATTAGTATTTCTATCTTCAGCTCTTAGGACAGTGCCTAGCTAAGTAAGCACTTAATACTTGCTGATGGATTTGATCAAATTACAGCTCCCTGATGTACTAAAATTATTATTCTTATTATATATCATTGATAGTCATGCAAATAAGATCTGAAACTCATGGCTAGCTAGACTCAAAAGGAATTAGAACTAAGAATTAAAGAGATGAAACACAGCTTCTTTGGGCAATTCTCGTGTGGGGTTTTCATGGGAATATATAACATAAATTTCAAGCCCTCAGAGGTCATTCCAAACTCCCAATCTCACAAATGACCAAATCAAGGCCCTAAGTGGTTAATTGACTTACCCAAGTTGACAGATCTACAGAGTGGCGTGCTGGAATTTGAACCTGAGTCCTCTGCCTCTAAATATAGCACTCTTTCTGCTATACCTGCCATGCTTATAGATTTTTATTCATTGGAGCTAAGAAAATGATATAAATTAAAAAGGAGGTAGAAATGTTGAGGAGGAAAGTCACCTTGGATAAAGTGGGTGGTGACTATTTAGGCTTAAGGATGTGTTGGGTATGCGAAGTAGCAGAAAAGAAATTATTGAGGATGTGTATTATTGGAAAGGGAGGTGCGAATAACATAAAGGAAAATAATTTGAAAGACTTCAGAACTCTGATCAGTGCAGCTTCCCATTCTGATTTCACAAGACCAATGATGAAACACTCCTCTCAGCAGGACAATGATGGACTTGTAGGTAAAAATAAGACAGGTTTTTTGTTTTGTTTTGTTTTGTTTTCAGAAATAGGCAATGTGTTGGTTTGTCTTGTTTGACTATATGTGTTACAAATGTTCTACTAGAGGTTGGGTGTAGGGTACTGAGCTATTAAGTGGTAAAAAAAAAAAAAGCACCAAGGAAATATTTTCAAAAATACACAAACAAAACAGAAGAAATCTGTAAGAGGGAAACAGAGCAATTTTGTTCATTTCTTGTTCAATTTTATATACACTATATATGAGTTCACCATTTTATATGTAAAACTTACTGTCTTTGTACACTATTTTGTTTGTTGATGATTAAGGTAGGAAAAGAAAGGACGTGTGCCTGTCACCATTGAAGAATGAGAGAAAACAGAAAGATGGCCTGAATACTACACATATAATTGAAAAATACTAAAAGAATCCAAAGAAGACTTCCAGCAAATTAGGCAGTGTTTCTATTGAGAGACATATTTATTCAGAAAATATAAACAAGACCCCGTAGCATAAGAAGACATAATATTAACAGTTGCTAACATTTTTATAGTGCTTACTGTGTACCAGGCACTGTGCTACACTTTAAATTATTATTTCATTTGATCTTTACAACAACCCTGAGATGGTAAGTGCTGTTATTATCATCCTTATCATCACTATTATTACAGATGAAGAATCTGAAGCAAAGAGAAGTTAAGTAACTTGCCCAGGGTCACACAACTAGTAAATGTCTGAAATCTGATTGAAACTCAGGTCTCCCCGATTTCAGGATTGGAGCTCTGTGAACTGTGCCACCTTACTGCCTAAAAGTATCATAATCAGCCACAGTGGAGTGGGCTGTGCACAGATTCACACAAGTACCAAAGAATTTGCTTAACTGAATTGGTATTTCACTGAATTTTGAAGGAACCTTAAATAGCATCTAGTCCAATTGTCTTGCTTTAACAGTGAGGAAATTAAGGCCTTGAGAAGAGAAGAGACTGATCCACAGTCACACAAGTAGTAAGTAGCAGAGGCAGATTCCAACCTAGATGTTCGATCTCCATCCCACTGCCTCTTCACATGAACCACTATGATTCTACCATGCATATCCTCATTACAGTTGAATATTACCATTTAATCTAAAGATGGTTAACTGAGCAAATAGAAAGGAGGCCAAGAGATACCATAATTTTAAATGAACTATTCTTTTTCTAATGCAAAGTTAATCAGACATTTTATAACAATTTTGTATCACTACACACAAATCTACATATACAAATGTCCAACAAAAACTTCACTAAATGATTACTTAGCCTAGTTTATACTCAGTTATGTCTTCTTTACATACACATAGCTACACATTTTATAGACCATCCACAAACTATTTTATTTTTCATTTACAGAATAAAACAAGACTTTCCATAATATAGTACAATAAATAAAGATGATTGCACATGAAACTGCAAATCTACTATGCACAACTTGCTATTCCTTTCAAATATGCGACATTGTCATGCAAATTTATTTTTTCTTCCCTCCTCCTACTCCCCATCCTAGAGATAGCTACCATTAGACACAAATAGGTACATGTGTGCATGTATGTATGTATGTATGTGTGTATACATGTATATAAATTCTATACACACTTCTATTCATCAGTTCTTTCTCTGGATGTAGATAATGGCTTTCTTTATATGTCTTTTATAGTTAACTTGCGTATTAAGTCAAAATAACGTCTTCACTCAAAGTTGTTCTTAAAACAATATTGCTTTTACTATATACAATGTTCTCTTGGTTCTGCTGATTTCATTCTTCATTATTTCATGCAAGTCTTTTCATATTTTTTTCTAAAATCAGAATCAGATTATTCTAAAATCATCATTTATTAAATAAATCAAATCTGATTTTTCTAAAATCAAATATTACTTCTAATATCAGAAGTACATAAATTTTTATGTACATTGGTTATTTCTGATTTTGATCACCTTGAGGCATGTACTTAGCAGTTAAGATATCTAGACCAAAGGATAAGAATATTTTAGAGCCCATTTTTTTTTTTAGCATAAAACCAGATTGCTTTCCAGAATGGTTGAACCATTTCACAGTAACCCCAATATTTCCAGACACTGTGCTAGAGACCAGGGCTACAAATACAAAAGTGATATAGCCCCTCAGTGAGTTTACATTTTAGTGAGAGATACAATATACATAGCTCAGTGATAGTCTTATAGGGGAGTTTTGGGCTTAGGTAGCCACAGGGATAATGAGTGGAATCATAAGACAGTAGATACTCATATTCTTTCCAGTAGCAATGATAGTATTGGTTTGATTAGTGTTACTAGAGCAAAAACAGGCTTCATTTTGTTTTACCTGTTAACAGGGCAGATGTTTAGATTTTGGGAAGGTCTCAGGGACCTGATGGATATCCAAATAGGTTATATGGCATGGGCCAGGGCTGGTTTTCACTCACTCACCAATCAAAACAGTTCATTATCATGGCAAAGTCCTCAAACTGAGTGGATTAGCTTCCACTGAAGTGTGGGAGAAGCAGGGAGATTGGTCTCTGGACATCTGGGCCTAGAGGTTTGCTACTACTGGTGGGGAGAATGAGGGCAGCCCCAGACCACACAGAAAGATGTTGATGCTGGGTACCTTGTATTAAATTATACTCATTGCTGCATGCTTGGCTTTTATTTTCCCTTTTCTCCTACCTTCTCTCTTTTTTTCAGGTTGTTTTTTTTTAATTACTGTTTCCCATAATTATTGTTGCACAGGTATGTAATTCAGGTTGTTTAAGCTGGAGATTTTGAGGCTTAGGAAAAGAGTCTTATCTTTTCAGGATTATTTGATTTACCTTTTCATCTGTTTATTTTGAGGGAATTAAAAATTTTCATTTAATTTGCTTGAACAATTTTACCTACTTAGCAAACTCCAAATTCATTACAAATGTAGGCTCATTTTGCACTCTTCTGCTCTGCTTCCATACTTCAAAAACAATACCTAAAAAAGTAACTGTTTTCAATTCATGAAGATTTTGGAGATGGCTGAAACTTTGCTGTGACAGTTCATCAACAAACAGAATTCAGTGCCCAGCTTTGGGCTTAGTTCAAGATTTAGTCACTAAAGTAACCCAATAAGGCAGCCTCACCTAGAAGCCATAATGGTGCCAGGACCCAGAAGGACAGCTTCACAGTGAGGCTCCAGTGTCATGTGCATCACTGATGAAGTGATACCTAAATGAAATTATAAAATAAAGAAAATAAAAATGGCCTTTATAGACAGACCACTGATGCTCAGGGCTACATTGCAGAATCTGGCACAAGTGATTCCCAAACACCTTTGTCATAGAAGAGGGGCAGAATGCAATCTCTCAGCATGTACTTTGCATTGACAGCACCACATATGATAGCGGAGTGGGATAGCTCATGAAAAATGAACTCAAAGTGGCCTCATCTTCATGACAGCATCCAGAATGAAAGTTATTGCTTTTCTCTCACTGACGAGGCCAAATTGCAGAAACCAACAGAGATGCATACGCCAAAGGACAATGAAGGGACATTCGTTTTAGCAAGCCAAACAGTGAAAGAATTTACCTACATATCACTAAGTATTCCTTGTGTTACTCCCAGGCTGTAATCTTCTCTTCATTTGAGACTGGCAGGACAGCTGTGTGAAGAAACAAGCCTTCTGGTCCTGTACTTACTGATAGATCTGAGCTCCATTTCAATGGGGCAAAGCTACCAGCAGTAACACTTCCATCCAGGGATTTTTTAACCCTACAGTTGCATCTGCATTGCAGGACTTCAGAGGTTACACAGCTGGGCTCTGGCCTGACTGAATTTCTATTCTGGAAAAACAAATGCAAAGGTCATTAAGCATTTATAATTGTGATGGTCTTGGGCCTTGCTAATAAAGGTAAAGGAAATATTTTTTTATTTGTACCAGCTTTGCAGGATGTCCTTCAAAAAGGAGATCCCATGCATGACTTTGTTGTCGGTAACAATAACGAATCGATTACAAACTCCATTTCCAATGTTTTAAGTACTTGGGTGAGAATGGTTAATTGAACTAATGGTCTGTCAATATTGTAATTTTGCTTTCATGATAAAGATGTCATGTCAAAATAAAACAATTCTTGTTTTTTACATTCAGAAGCATGAGACTCACCCAGAGAGTAGCTATAAGCTGAAATTAAGGCAAGTATTACAAACTAATCCCTTTTCTTTCTTCAGAGTCTCACAATAATATTAATTACATGTGGAAAGTTTGTTGGATTTGGACTCAGGTAGTCTGGATTCAAATCCAAGGTCTGCCATCTTACCTACATGACCCTGGGCAAGTTGTTTGACTTCTCTTATCTTCAGTCTCCACATCTATAAATGGGATTGGAAACAATGGACAAGACGACCTTTCCCACTCTAGATCTATGTTTCTGTGACTGTAGGATTTACCATGCTTTTAAGAACAATCATATGGTCTCCCCTTTACAAATTGGAGGCAAAGCTTGCCAAATATATTAAACCTTAGAGTTCCTTCAATCATGGTATTTAGAGCTGAAAGGGTTTGAAAGAACCTCTAGTATACCCTAAATGTAGCTGACTTGAGATGGATTCTTGCACATGGGAAGAAGGGATCAGTCTGGTTACATAGATTACTAGGATGGAGACAGTATTTCCACCTTAAGGAAAAATTCAGTGGAATTTTTTTAAACTCCCCAAAACTCTGTCCTGTACCTAATTCCCTTCCAGGGTAGGAAGAAGACAATACTATCTCCTTCAAATTACATATCCCAGGAACCCACACATCCAGGCTCCAAAGTTTCACTTCATCTGAAGCAGTCTGTATCAAAGCTGGCTCAATATCTCACTTTTACAAGTGTGGAAACTGGGCCCTAGAAAAATTAACCAACTTCCTCAAGTCTCATAGGTAATAAGTAGAAGAACTAAGCTGAGTTGATGGGATAGCAACAACTAGTAACTGCTATCTTAAAAGAGAGGGAAAGAGTTCTAGATTAAGAGTCAGAGGACCTAGTTACAAATCTTAACTTTGCCACTTATTACCTGTGTGACATTGGATAATTCATTTAACCACACAGTTGAACCTCAATTTTCTACTCTACAAAGGGAAGTCAAAGGGAGTGAACATTCATACAGTACCTTCTATGGTCCAAGTACTATGCTAAGCACTTTTGACAATTATTGTCTCATTTGATCCTCACAATATCCCTATAAAGTAGGTGCTATTATCATACACATTTTACAGATGAGAAAACTGAGTCAAATGGCAGTTAATGGCTTTGCATTACTGGGACTGGGCATGACTGACTACTCTACTTTCAGCCTGGGCGAGATAGAGAGGGTCACATAACTGGTAAGAGTCTGAATCTGGATTTGAACTCAGGCCCTATTGATTCCAGGTCCAGTGTCCTATCTGCTGCTCAAACAACTACCTCTGCAGCTGTATATAAAGGAGTTGAACTCAGTCACCTCTAGGAGCCTTTTGGATCTGGATCTATAATTTTGTGGGAGAAAAAAAAACTACCTTTGATCAGAATATTATCCTGGGAAATTCTTCTTATAATAATAAAATGGTTATGGCTAGCTTTTATGTTGCACTTTCTTCTTCTGTTCCATAGGTCTGCAGATCTAGAATGTCTAAAGAATCAATTTATACAGAAGCAACCACTACTTTTGTCTCAATTCAGCATACATCTATAACATCTTATAATTCCAAGTCTACAGATTTTTTTCATTCATTACATTTCCCATTTCTTTTGTCTCTGAGAAGATACTCACAATCATACTTTCAGAGAAGTATCTAATTAGCCTAGTTTGAAGTCAGTTCTCTTTAGTATCTCTAGCCACTTGACTATGTCATGCAAATTTCCTAATTCCTTCTTGTCACCACGTCAAAACAAAATCGTACTACTAGAAGTTTCCACTCTCATGCAAGAACATGTAAGGAAAATATGGTGCCCTTATGCATTGGCCTAAGTCATTGCCTAAAGAGCTGACCTAGAAAAGAGACACAAACTCCCACAAAAATGCAAAGTGTTGAAAGAATACCAGACACTGGACTTGAGTTCTATCACAGGTGCCCTAGCTAAAAAGTTACACAAAATCAAACCTGCACAATAACCTTCAACAGCAATTTAGGAAAAGGGGGTTGAGCAGATCACCAGCATTGGATGAATTCCCAATGCTAGTTGATATAGGCTCAAATTAAATACTCTAGGGGAGTTGTAGCAACAAGAGGTCACCTGCCCCAATCCTCTGCATCTTTGAAGCCATTCAAATTGTTCTAATCTAAGTCTAGATACCATGTTGTTTAATCATTTCAATTATGTCTGACTCTTCTTACCCCTTCTTACCTATCTTGGCAAAGATCTTGGAATGGTTTCCCATTTCCTTCTCCAGGTCACTGTACAGATGAGGAAACTGAGGTAGCGACTTGTCTAGGGCCACACAGCTGGTAAGTGTCTGAGGCCAGATCTGAAATCAGGTCTTCCTAACTCCAGGTCCAGCATTCTATACAGTTCACCATCTAGCTGCCCTTCTAGATAGTATATCTAGCTATACACTAATATAGTATCTATAATATAGCCATAGTATTACAGATATAGATAGCTATAGTATCTGGAAGGGCAGGTAGGTGGTACAGTGGATATTGGAGATTCGATAGATAGGAAGATAAATATCAGATAGTATGTATGCATATGTACACATATGCACGAATGCACATACATACACATACTGAGAGAGAAAGAGATCATAGCAGATTGATAGTCATGGTCTGGGCAGCTAGGTGGCAGAGTGGATAGTGTGCCAGGCCTAGAGTCAGGAAGACTCATCCTCCAAAGTTCAAATCTGGCCTCAGACACTTAGTAGCTGTGTGATCCTAAGCAAGTCACTTTACCCTGTTTGCCTAAGTGTAAAATGAGCTGAAAAAGGAAATGGCAAATCACTCCGGTATCTTTCTCTAGAAAATCTCAAATAGGGTCACAAAGTGTCAGACCCAACTGAAACAAATGAGCATCAAAAAATCATGGTCCCAGGTGATCATTTGCAAGTTAGATTATAGCATCTCTGTAGTCAGAGTAATTTGGGGCCCTAAACGCGTAAGAATTTGATTACAAGGAGTAGGTGTCACTGGTTTTTTCACTACTTAGTTGAGGGAGGCAGGGAGATGCCAATCAGTTAGAAAACTAGGAGTCCTAGCTCTGAATACTGTAAGCATACCAAATAAGAAGGATTCTAGAGAAGAAAAAAGACAGAAAGGAGAGGGTAGCAATCAAGAGGAGGGGAGGTGGCTAGTAGAGAATAGGGAAAGACTGGGTTTGAAAATCCTGAGGGTTTTCCAGATTTAGTACATAGAATTTCTCTTTTGAGCAAAGGCTTATGATCAACAATGCATCTAAGAAGCAGTATCAAAGAAATTGTCAAACATGTTGGTTTTTGATGGGTTTTTAAAATCCTTTCTGGATGCCTTTTGCTTCTTTTATATCACAGTGATTTTATTTCACACATCCTAATTCCCCAACTCCTACCACAAACCCTTCCTTGAAAAGAGGGAATAAAACAAGTCAAAAGCCCAACCATTTTTGACAGATCATGCATCATTCTGTACTTTTAGTTCACTATCTCTCTAATAAGAGGGAAGTGTCCTTCATTATCTGCTATCCGGAGTTAAGATTGGTCACTTCAATTAATAGGAATTTGGGTGTCTTAGTGTTGTTTTGTTTACTGTATTTTTATCACTGTGTATATTATTCTCTGTTTTCAGTAGCAGGTACTTTGGACAGCAGTTTCAGAGACTAATCAAAAGGATGTAGGACAGAAGCACTTAGTGTAGAAGGAATTATTAGTCCCAACTCTGTCAAGTAGGGGGGAAAAAGCAATCATAGTAAAGACATTTTTCAAGAAGACTAACCTGAGTTCCCTGGGTTGCTGGCCTTATCCTCCAGGCCTCTGAGGACCAGGACTATCAGCAGACTGTGAGCAAATGTCAGCATGATGAAGTCCTGTGTTGATCCTATTACAGTGGAAAAGGAAATTGAGTGAGAAACCACCATCATGAACAGTGTTTTCAAATAGACAAAAGAAGCTGCTCTGCATATATGCAAGGATATTAAGTTTAAGACTAATAGAATCATAAAATGTCAGAGTTAAAAGCCAACCTAAAATTTATCTAATCCAATCCATTTAAATGCTAAGGAAACTGAGCCTCTGAGAGGTTATTTCACCCCAAAAAATAATCTTGTAGATTTTACCTTTAGAGAACCTGTTCCCATCTCTCCACTCACACAGCCGCTGTCCTGGTCTAGGTGCTCTGAAGCTCTCATACAAATTGTTTGTTTAAGCACTGAGGTGGACCCGGAGTCAGGAAGGTCTGAGTTCAAATGTGACCTCAGACACTATAAACTGTGTGACTCTGGCAAGTCACTTAACATCTGTCCCTGTCTGTAAAATGGGAATAGGAATAGCACCAATTTCCAAGGGTTGATGATGGTGAGGAAAAAACAAAGTGATATTTATACGGTGTTTTTCAAACCTTAAAGTTTGGCAGCTATTTTTCTTTGTTTATTTGAAATTGATTCTCCCTATCTCGCCCAGACTGAAAGTATAGCAGCCACTCATGCCCAGTCCCAGTACTGATTAATTAGTACAGGAGCTTCCAGTAGGGAAACCCCCTCTCTTCTCTGCACCTAAAAGAAAAACAACACCAACCTTCTCCGCAGTCTTAGAAAGTTGTCTAGAGCTCTGGGTCATGTGACTTGCCAAGGAGCAAAGTCAGTGTGGGTCAGAGGTTGAACCTGACTCCCAAGTCTTCTAGGCTTCAAGTCCTGCTCTCTATTCCCTGCATCCTGTAGCTTTCTTCAGCTCACTTAATTGCCTTAATATTCACTGCAATCATGCAAAAAGTCAAATGAGGATACTGAAAGAAAGAAGAAAGTCCTAACCAGGAAAATTATACCAACTTACTCTATTTTTCCATACTCCTCTCTCTGGAACCATAAAGATGAGAAGATAAGACACTTTCAGCATGCAAAACAGAAGAATAAACATATATGGTATATATAGACACATATGTGTATTTACACACATACATATATATACATACACACATATACATATATGATATGTATCTTCTGCCCCAGTCATGCCAGGTGATAGTGTGGGAGAGATAGGGGGACATTTTATATCCTTTGGCACAAAATTAGCTAGTTATGGTGCTGTCTCTGTTTTAGCAAAGTATTCTGAGTTTGTGTGTTTGGGGATACTGATGCATTAATATGTAGACAACCCACTCACTGATTACTGGAATCCCTAATGGTTTTTTGCTTTCATCCACCTCTCTCCAACCTGCTTTTTTTTTTAACCTGATCTCATATCATCATATCAACCCTTTCATGTACTTTATGTTTCAGCCAAACTGGATTAATAGCTATTCCCCAAAGTCAGCATTCACTCTCTGGAGTATGTGCATTTGTACAAGCCCTCCCCTCCTTTCCTCTTCTCTACCTCTCAGAATCCTTGTCCTTCAAAGTTCAGTTCAGGTAACAACTACTCCATTAAGCCTTCCATGATTACTCCCTGGTTGTTAATACTGTGTTCTTTGTCAAATCGTTTTTATTTATTTTTTACTTCTGTGTGCACATGTATCCCTACCCCCTCAGTAGAATAGAGGTGGATTCCTAAGGGAAGGGATTATTTCATCTTGTCCTTTTATTTCCAATGCCTAGCAACATACCTTGCATATAGTGGACCCTTAAAAAACATTATACCTTATTCCATTTATTTTTTATCAGCTATCAAATAGCCTTTCTTTTCTTCTCAGTTTCTCCATCCTGGCGCCAACCACCATATTACCATTGGTCAGTCCTTATTAACCACAGCACGTCTCTGTAATGTGTTGAAACTTTTACGGTGACTGATGAGTGTAACTGAGTGGATACAGAACCAAAGTGGATGTAGAAAAAATTAACGTCACGAGTAATTTGCTTCTGCTGCTCCAAAAGCTTTTAAAACAATGAAATCATTTTTGATTAAGGAACATTTAAGGTCTAACTGGTTTAGAAGACATTTTGTTTTCACAGACAGTACCATAGTTAAGCATTCTAAATTGCACAGCAGTCCAAAAATAAATCGCAGTTCAAGTGCCTTATTGAAAATTGGCCTAGAAACTTTGAGATTATAAGCCTATTTGGGGGGCAGAAGCAGGAGGTGAGGTGCTTGTTGGAATTCACTGAACATTAACTCAGAAATCATCTTTTGAGATGGAGGGGAGCTTAAACTAACTAGACCAACTGTCCCATTTTACATACAAGGGACTGAAATCCAAATAGCTTAAGCATATTGCCCAAAGTCACAGAGCTTAGGTAGTAATAGAACTTTGACTATGAATCCAGTTTTCCTGACTTCCTTACCAGGCTTCTCTCCATTGTACCCTCCTGCCATTTCATTGGAATCCATTTCCTCATCAGGTAAACCACATCATTTTTATATGTAACCTAGCAGTGACCTGCATCAAATTCAAGGTTAAACATGGACATGAATTTGAAGACAATAGACTTGAAGAACAGAGCAAGGACTTAATGAGTCCTTATTTAGAATCTCCTTCCTCACTATTGACCATCCAATATTTGAACTCATCAATCTTTATCCCAAACTAAAAGAATTATCACTCTGCTAATAAAAAAAAAATTTAGTAACTCCCCATTACTTACCAAATAAAACATACTCTATTTTGACATCAAGAATTTCCACAAACTGGTTCCAACCTACATGTACAGTATTATCTTACACTATTCCCTTCACATATTCTATATTAGAACAAAAATTAGATTACTTCTTATCTCCTAGTCTCATTCTCCCTTTAGTCTCTGTACCACCACCTTATGACAGAAATAGACAACTGATAGTGTAATGAAAAGTACCAAATTTCCCATCATATGACTCTGGTTCAAATAGTGGTTCTGCTGGGTGACTTTGGGTAAGTCACTTACTAGACCTCAATATCATCACATATAAAAGGAAGAACTTGGACTAAATGGCTTCTAAGAGATCCTTCCAACTTTCAATTCCAGTGCTTGGTCCAATGCTTGGCACATAGTAGGTGCCTAATAAATGTTTATTGATTATCTCCACTGCTGAAGTCTGGACTTCCTCCAAAGGCTATTCAAATACCATCTCCTTCATAAAGTCCTCCCTTTCTCCTTTCCCCCAAGTAAAAGATATCTCTCTTCCATTGCATTTCTCACAGAAGTTTGCCTGAATCATCTCTTTCCTTATCTCACTCTGCATAGTGTATAGAGGGTCCTTGTGGCAGTCAAGATTCTTCTACTTGTTACCTGTGAGACTCGGGCAAGTCACCTGATTTATCTGGGACTAGATGGCCTCTAAAATCCCTCACAACCATAAAATTAGTTAAATTAATGAATGATTACTATTGAATTGAATTGGATTAAGTTGAATAGAACTGAAAGTTCATGAAAAGTGAGGCAAAAAGACTGAAATAAGAAAACAGGAAAAGGAAAGCCATGTAAAGACATTATCAAAACAAAACAATAAAAGGCTAAGAGAGAAAGTTAAAAATGAGAAAAGAGAAACAGGGGAAAAATCTCATGAGGTATAAAAATGAGATAAGGAAGAAGATATCTATGAGGCCTCAAGGATTAGTGAAAACAGAATGGGTAGGTAGATAAATGGGAAAGTTCATGGATTAGTGGGTAGATAAATAAAAGAGCTTCATAGAAGGGTTAGAAAAAAGGAGCCATTTTAAATATCCCAAGAAAAAAATGCATAACATAGAATTGAAACTACTTCAGCTATTTGTAATGTGGGAATTATTCATTTTTCTAGAAAAACATGATAAAAAGATATCTCTTTGTTATTTAAGATATCTGAAGCTAAGGGAATATATGTTTCTTACCTAATAAAAAAACAGGTTTATTGATGCTCTTCTTACACTTAGATGCCATAAAGATGAATTTCTTTTCTCCTTCAGACTTCCCGTGGCCTTACAACCGTGTTACCAGTAGTATCTGACATATAATGAAAAAGAGAAAATAGCATTTTGAATCAGCTCCTCCTCTCTTTGAATTCAATAGTCTAATCTTTTTAAATGGCTTTCTGGAGACCTATTCAAAAATATTTCTTGAAAGAAATTGCATGTTACCTTTTCTTCTTCCCGATGAGATAATAACGATTCCTTATGATTATAGAGCAATTCTATCTAAAAGGCTTAGTGCTTTACCTGTTGCTTTTTAAACTTAAAAAGAAAAAACTATTTAATCTGTATGCCACTACTAGTGAGGCAACAGAGATTATCCCCATTTGAAGCCGAGGCAAAAAGAAGTTAAATATAGGAGTAATAGACTGAGAAATAGAGCCCTTTGCCTGATTTCACTAGTTTAACTGCCTATAAGGGTGGATCTATGCATACCTTGGCCCAGAGGTGGGGAACCTGCCGGCCTCAAGGCCATGTGTGGCTTTCTCAGTCCTTGCTTGGGTGCAGCCTTTTGACTGAGTCCAAGTTTTACTGAACAAATCCTTTTGTTAAGGGGATTTGTTCTATGAAGTTTGGATTCAGTCAAAGGGCCACACTTGAGCCCCTAAAGGGACACATGTGGCCTCAATATCACAGGTGCCCTACCCCTTCCTTGGCCCAATTTGTTCAAAAGATTCAGTGTGTCTAATTTGTCTCCTCAAATCTATTCAGGTTTTCTTAATGAAGCCTGTCATTCATTACAACAGAATCTTGATAGATAAAGCCAAAAATCCGTTTTGGTGAAAAGAACATGTTGTGTCCAGAACAGGTATAGGGATAGGGATAGGGCCTAGACCATTGAATATCATTCGTATGCAGAAGTGGTGTCAAAATCAAATAGAAATGATGGGGAGTACTAAATCAACATAAGGAACCCTGCATATGGGCTGAGAAAACCACATATTAACATTATCTCTCTTCTATTGTATTTTTATTTATTTTGTTAAATATTTTCCAATTACAATTTAATCTGGTTTAGCCCCAACTCAGGAGTTCTGAATGTTACCTCAGATATAGGGAACTCCTGGATGAAGAAAAGCCCTGTAACCAGAGTGCAGGTCAGCACATTCATTCCCTGCAATTTGTAGTCTTAGAGAGTTACCTAGAGGTCAGAAAGGTTGAGACTTGTCTAGTGAACCCAAGTCTCCCTAGCTTCCAAGCTAACTGTCTATGTACTACTCCACGGCAACCTTCTCAACCTAACCAAGCTTAGATATCACCAGTATTTTTCATCCTAAACACAAAATATAGTGAGGGAAAGAGATTCAATTACATTGTAAGTGACTTTTCCTGTGTCTTATCTCTTGGTTAGATTGAGAACAACAAACTCAACATCTAGACTTATACCATAGTTAAAAGTGGAGGGGAGAGGGAGTCCCCTGTGCCCCAGTAAGTCAGCCAGCAGGGCAATTTACCACCTAGAAAAATTGAACAGAATCAGCTCCAAAGAAAATTGAAGCTGAGGAAATAAACTTGGAATCAGGAAGACCCAAGTTCAAATCTAACTTCAGATACAGTATGTCATTGAACAAGTCACTTAACCTCTCTGGGACTCAGTTTCCTTCCTTATAAAATGAAAGGGTTGACCCTGGTGGCCTCTAAGGTCACCAATTCTAAATCTGTGATTCTATGACCCTCTCCCTATTCTTTGTTTTCCCCTAGCCCTTGTAGTTTGCCACCCCTCTCTCCTCCATGTAGTGAAGGTACGCTTCTTTCGCAACTTGGGAACTCAATATCCTGATACTAGAGCTGCAACTAAGGCAGAACAACTAGGGTTTGACCCCAAGGTACTGATTTTAATGGGTGCTAATAGTACATATACACACTTCTTCAGTAGCATAAAAATGATTAGGTTTAGTATCTAGTTAGTTGAAATAATTAAAGTGGGAAGCTATCAGTATGTGAATTGGTGTGGGTTTCTCCTAAGCCCTTGATTCTATCATCCGTCTTCTGCCCCTGACCAAAGCACCTACCTCATGCCAGTGTCCTAGTGAGTCTATCTCCCACAGCAGCTTAACTGAGGGCTTACTTTGTGTCACCTTGTCCTGGGTGCTCCTTGGATTTACTTTGTGCTATTTGCTGCAGGTTCAAAAATTCCCAACTATGCCTCTCTGCCTTAATATCTTTCCCTCTCTTCCCTCTTACTCTACCAGAATCTGAGCTCAAGAGAGGGTCTAAAACTCATTAAAGTCAAGATGTAAAGGACTGATGACAGCTTAAAGCAGTACCTTTCTATGAAGTTAGTTTTAACCAGCCAACAAATCCTTATGCTAAAGAAATTAAGGCGTAACCATGGAATTTCAGGTATCTGACAATGGACATGAGACAGTAGGGAGGTATTTTTGCTTTGTTTTGCTTTTTAAGTAACGTGAATTTATCTACAAGCCTGAAATCAGACCATGTAAGTGACCAGACTTAAAAGAAAGGTAACAGTGAAGCATGTATAACTGAATGTTTTAGTTGTTATTACAGCCCCAGCTCCTCCATCCATCACTATAGCATCAGATCACTGTGATACAACAGAAGAGATTGAAGATCTAGACAGCTGACCTGCCCACTGTCTGATGTGATTACCACTTTGCACACCAGTATTCAGTCTACAAGGAAATGCGTATCATCTTTATTACATTTTAGAGCAGTATCGAATGGGCTGCTCATTGCACTTTGTAGCCTGTGGAAAGCAGAGGAAGACTTAACACAGTGTCTACCATGTGCCTGAAGGGACTCTCAGACGAAGCAAAGGGAAGAGATGTGTCACTTTTCTTCCATTTGAAAATGTAGGTTAGGAACCAAAGTAGGACTACAAAGTAAGGAATGCATTCTTCCTCTGCAAAAAACACCAACAAACTGAAATTAACCCAATATGAAAAGACAGAGGCATAGACAGCACAATACCAGAAACTTGTCTAGCAGTGACTCATCACAAAAATGTAGCCTCTCAAGGCCTCTGTGACTCTGGCCAGTAATTCACTTCCTTTTCCGATCAAGGCTTGCTTGGCCCACACACTTTCCTGACTTTTTCCCTCTCTAGATTTGGGCACTTGACAAAGGTCCCATATGATATAGGCTTATTCCTTTTTTTAAGGAATAACAGTAGAAAAGGCTGACATTTTTTATTCTATATATATACATATACATATATACTTATTTATTTATTTTTAATTTTCAACATTCATTTCCACAAGATTTTGAGTTACAATTTTTTCTCTTCCCATCTTTCCCCTACCCCCCTCCCCAAAATAGCAAGCCTACTAAATACCCCTTCCCCCAATCTGTTCTCTCTTATATCCTCCCCCTTCACTCTCCTAACTTTCTAGTAGGGCAAGATCTATACCCCAGTACCTGTATAACTTATTTCCCAGTTGCATGTAAAAAAAAAAAAAAAACAATTTTTCAACATTTGTTTTTAAAACTTTGAGTTCCAGATGTTTTTCCCCCTCTTCTCTCCTCACCCACCCCCACTGGGAAGATAAGCAATTCAATATAGATTGTACATGCGTAGTTACCCAAATCATTTCCATAGTTGTCATATAGTGGAAGACTATATTTCCCTCCATCCTATCCCACCCCCCACTTATTCTATTTTCTCCTTTGACCCTATCCTTGTTCAAAAATGTTTGCTTCTAACAACCCTCTCCCCCAATCTGCCCTCCCTTCTATTCTCTCCCCTCTTATCCCCTACCCCCCCCTATTTTCCTGTAGGGTAAGATACACAATTGATGTGTGTTGAAGAGGTTAAGGGTGCTGGAGACCCCAAAATAGCAACACTCCGGGTCCTGGCAAATGAATTTGATTCAAGTCTTCTCTCAGTCAAAGAAAAGCAAAGTTTGTTAAAAGTTCACTTGTATTGGATACAGAGTAAGTCTGTGCTAAAAAATTCTATGGTGCTCTCACACCATGTGGTGTGAGATGGGGTCTTATATACAAATGGTTGTGGGAGGAATCTAGGTGTAGTCTAGAGGAGGAGTTTGGGGAGGGTCTTCAAGAGAAGTCAGATGAGGTCAATGAGTGATTAAGGGTGGGAAGTTGCCAGAGGCTACAGACAATGATAGGCTAGGCCAGTTCAACAAGTGGACTGATATTTTGATAGGCATTATCTCTCCCATTAGAATATAAGTCCACCAGGTGGCCAGGTGGCTCAGTGAGTAAGAGCACCGCTCCCACTTAGCACCCACCCAGAAACACCTGGCTGTGTAACCTTGAGCAAGTTATGTAAGCTCAATTTCTTTAAAAAAAAAAAAAAAAAAAGAATATAAGTCCATCAAGGGCAAGGACTGTCTCTGCTTTTGTAAGTGTTTCTTTAGTGCTTAGCAAAATGCTTGGCACATACTAAGCACTTAATTTTTTTTTATTTTTATTTATTCATTTAGATAAGAAATTCTTAAGTAGAAAACAATGAAGGGATGGAAAGTAGGGCTATAAGATGTGCAACACTCGGATGCAAGAGCTTCATGACCTATTCTGTCCAGGGATTTCCTTCGCACTGTGACACCAAGTAATGTCTTGTCTGATTGTCCTCCCATACACCAACACCTCAAAATTAGGTATAATTCCCAAAATATCCCCTTAATAAGCTATTATTCATAAATCTATTATAACACATATCAGATGGTAGTGTATGATACTTTTGTCAATCACACACCATACACACAAAGCATGGAAAGGTTAATGTATTCAATTAATGTGACATTTTACATGTTTCCAGTTCAATAATTTTAAAAGTTACTAAACTGATTATCCCCTAAAAGTCTAATAAGAACAAAACAAATATCTTTTATTTACAAACAAAAAAATTCTTTGAGTGATATAAACTTAAAATTAAATCATTTCTTCAATTTCTTTACCTGTATATTGAAGAGGAAAGATTGAATGCATTCTAGGGTTCCTTCCAGGTCTAATATTCTTTGATTCTATTCTCTCTGAGAGATAAAAAGCTTTTGTATGCACAAGGACTTCTGCATTCATCTCAAATTTAAAGAGTGACTTTGGAAACCAGCCCTTTCTTCAAGACAACCCAATGGCCAAATAACCAGAGATCTCCAGTGCCTGAGTGGGATACTTCAGGTTACTATGGAGTTCTAGCAAATAGAAAATTGTTTACTGATGTTGTGAATAAAATAGTAGTCTTATTGGTAGGGACAGAACACACCTTATAAGAATCCCTGCCGGGCTCCTATGACATGTTGCTGTTTTTACTGACCCAAGGGTTACCCACCTGAGAGCAGTCTACAAAACCTTGTAGGAAATTATGCAGATCGAAGCAAGCAGAACCAAGAGACCAGTTTACACAAAGATCACAATAGCATAAAGAAAAACATGAAACAAAAAATAGAACTCTTACCAATGCAGGTAACTTATCACGACTTCAGAGGACTGACATATCTCCCTTTTCTCATCAGAGGGATGGTGGGTATAAGTGTGAAATGAGACATAGGCTGTCAAACATGAACCATGAGGTGATTTGGTTTTGCTTGACTGTACTTTGTTTCATGAGAGAGTTTTATTGAGGGTGGAGAGAACAGGAATGTTTTTAAAAAGAGCTTCAGAGAAGCATTTTCTTTTGAGAGAGAAAAGGCGACAAAGGGAAAGAAAGTGGGAGGGGAAGAAAAGGGAAAGAGGGAGAGAGGGAAAGGGAGACAGACAGATGGAAATGAAGAGATGGGGTAAGAGCACAGAGACAGAGACAGAGACCCATTTTTTGAAGAGCAAAGAGAAGTTTTAGCATGTTTCAAATGCAAGGAAGAATCAACCCTGCTTATTAGCTTAGAAATGGAACTCTGTTACCACCTCCATGTGCCTTCTAGCAAATTTCTCTTGCCAAGCACACTTTTGCTGTGATAATCCCTCCCATGAACATACTTGACTCCTCATCTCAAAAATCCCGTGTTAGCTCTTCCCCCCAAAAAGCTGAAGAACCTTAGAAACCTGAGGTGAATTTTCCTTATACACTTTCCACACAATGTACATCTTCCAAATGGCTGTTCTGGCCTCCCTGGGAGCTGCTCTGAGAACAGAATAGCTATTTACATAATGGGACTCCTGAATATCTTCAGAAGAAAAACAGGGAAGAGAGACATGCAGGGGAGTGGAACATGGGAACTGAACCATTTATATCAGATTTGTCTCATCTGACACATTGTGAGCCTAAGCAAAGACAGAGACCACCAGAACATTGTTCAGACCTGAGTTCACATTTAAGCATAGGTGTAGTTAATACTGAAGAAGCCTCCACAGGGCTTTATTTTCCCCAGTTTGTAGCCATAAATTTTTGGAGCAGGCTGAAGACATAGCCCCCAACTTCTGAATTAAGATTCCCCTGGCTTTAAAACAAGAATGTTCTCATCAGCATCACCAAGATTGGATGAGAACAAATTTACCAAAAAACAGTGAGGGTAGCTAGGTGGCACAGTGCATGGAGTGCTGAGCTTGGAATAAGGAAGACTTAAATACAGATCTTTGTTTAGACACTTATTCAGCCATGTGACCCTGGTCAAATCATTTAACCTTTCTCAGCCTGTTTCCTCATCTATAAAACTGGAAGTACCTGCCCCATAGCGTTGTTGTGAGGATCAAATGAGATAGGCTATGTAAAGCACTTTGCAAACCCTAAAGTGCTCCATAAATGCTAGCTATTAATAATAATGAGCAAAAGAGGAGATGAAAGCTTGCTGTCAGGAGTTAAACTCCCCTGAGATAGGCCATACTCTTAGGCCAAGCTAGAGGCTGTCATCAGGATTCCTTTCAGATGTCGCCCATCCCTTTTACCCCAGGGTCTCATCTCTGTCATTTCTCCTGTCTCAGAAATTATCATATAAGACTCCCTTTGGTTTTCTAAGGATTTTTGTTTTGTTTTTTGCTACTGACAACCCTAGGGGAACATCAGGAGTTAACAGCATGCCAAACCTCAAAGAGAAGCATGGTTCCATTTGTATGGATACTCCCTCTGATGATACAGATCACACCTCCATGCCTTCCCATCTCTGGGCTGTATCTTCCTAGAACTTTGACACAAGACATCTATACAAGCTGCTGTGGGCCTTCCTCATGTTCGAGTACACAGTCTGTCCACTGGTTATTCCTCACTTGTCCCATGACCAAGCCATTATCTTTGTCTATCACCTATTTCTTCAAGGCTTTCCCTTGTTCTGCTTCTACATAAGTCTTTGTCATATCTTACATCCTATTCGTACAGATAGAAAATCTTTCCATTGCCCTCTGAGTGATCCTCAACTTTAATTTATTAGAAATTTTAAGGTTCTATGACTCACAGCCATATAGCATGACAGCAAGAACCTTGGGGTTGAAAAAAGTTAAGTCTGTTTCAGAGGGAAAACTGGGGTCATTAAAAATACTCTGAACTTTTCCCAGAACTCTGCTTCTGACTTCCTTCTTTTCCTTTCTTGGCACAGCTCATTGTCTCTTGCCTTATCTGTCCAAGATATAGATAGATAGATAGATAGATAGATAGATAGATAGATAGATAGATAGATAGATAGATAGATAGATAGATGGATGGATGGATGGATGGATGGACGGACGGACGGACGGACGGACGGACGGACAGACAGACAGACAGACAGACAGACAGATAGATAGATAGATAGATGGATGGATGGATAGATAGATAGATAGATAGATAGATAGATTAGATAGATAGATAGATAGATAGATAGATAGATAGATAGATAGATAGATAGATAGATAGATAGATATAGACAGAGACAGACAGATACATATAGACATTGATAGATAGAGATGGATGGATGGATGGGTGGGTAGAGAGAATATACAAATAGGTATATATCTATGTAGATGTATATGTGCATGAAGGTATAGATGGATGAATGCTACAGTTTTTCTGTTCAGCTACCTACAATAGTTTAGACAATAGACTTTTTTCATCAACTTAGTTTTTCTTTTGTGAATAGCTAGAACAAACTTATTCAAATTGTCAGGTATGTCATTTAGGAAGCTGTACAATGTTCCAGGGTTTGGTGCAATCAGTACAACACAGGAATAGAGCTAGGTTCAGTTAATGCAAATAATCAATCCCCTGAAGTAGTCTCATGATTCAAACATTCATTGAATATTTCCATTGAACTAGAATCAATTATCATATTTTACATAATTATAACTTCCAGTAGTGCGAATTTGAATACATGTATCCACTTCAGAGAATTCATTATTCACACTAATCAGGGCTTAGCTATACCTGGACCACTTCACCATCTGTAGGAAATCTTTCTTCACGCTAGATCTCCAAGACAATTTTGAACACTTTTTATGTGTGTTTGTCTCCCTGTTGTGCTTTCCTTGATATTAGTAATCATGAGGCATTAAAAGTAAGTTTACTTCTGTATTTTCCTTGAGGGAAGGGAAGCATCTCCAACAGTGGATGATGCATAGTAGGAGCTTAAGAAATGTTTGCTGATTGTTTGATCTTGCAAGGAAATCTTGTATAGATTAGACAAATGCAGAAATGACTCCTTTAAGGTAATATTTTTCTCTACTGAATCAAATGTTTTTGTTTTTATTTTAATAGTCTAAGAACAGCAAGTACAGTGGGATTTCACGTTCTTCATATCTTTTAATCAATTGTGTAAAGATAAAGTTGTAATCTATTTCAGACTATCACATGAAAAAAAAAAACTTCCCTGCTTGTACCCTCATCAAGATACACTTGATGCAATTGTAGCTTATTCTCATAAATATGTTATGCGGATGGAAAAATGGGCATGCAGGTTAGCAGTTACTGATGTTCTGTCATCTTTTCTGAGCAATAGCAAAGTCTGCCTTTTCCCCCACAACTTTGATACCTTCCCTTTCTTCAATTACCTTGAGAATTGATCCTTCCTTCCATGCCCTCATATTTATGTCAACCCCAACATGGATTTCTTCTTTCTAACTTATAGTTCATCTTTGTTTCATAAAGCTCTTGGTCTATAAGCATATCAAGGACAATGACATGAGTCCAAACATAGCATCTCTGCCATATTTGATGATAAAAGAGATTGTTATAAAATCATTACATATTTTTTTCAATTTTTCACCTATTTGTTGTGCTTTCAGATCCATCTTTAAGTGTCCTCAGGATGACTATAAGTAGTTGGGACTCTTGTCAAGATTTCTTTTCACAAAAATTAAGAGAATAGAACAAAAGAAAATCCATAAGGAAACAGATAAGTAGGATAACTTTGCAAGTAATGAGGTGAACTTATTATTTACTTTTAAAAGTAAAGCTGTACCAAAAAGAAAGTAAAAGCTGTACAAAATAGAGATTTGCAGTTTTACATATAATCCCCTTTTCTATCTTACTTCATATGTGGACATATTGTTTTCATGGTGTTTGTGAAGTTCAGAATTTTAAAAATTAAAAAGAAATCACATTTAAAAACTTATTTTCTTTCTACTTCTTCTTGCTGATTTATTAAGTAATTCTGCAACTCAATCTTCCACCACCCATCTCTGTAAGAAATTACAAATTCATTTATATTCTAAACTGGTGTTTGTCTTACTTGCTTTATTTCTCCCCTTGACAAGGAAAGTAAGTGTTTGCTGGCTGAGGCAGCTTCTAGAGGTGTGTGCATAGGTGAGTGTTTGTCTGTCTGTCCTACTTATGGTAACTAATTTGTAATGGTTGTTATAGTTATGGTTATTTAAGGTTGTCATGTTGTGGTTGTTTCAGTAACCAAGTTGATGAAAAAGGTCTATTGCCCATACTATTGTAAGCAGCTGAATAGAAAAACTCTAACACTGTAACCCTCATCCATACCTACATATACATCGTTGTTCAGTCATCTCTGACTCTTTATGACCTTCATTTGGAGTTTTCTTGGTAAAGATACTACAGTTGCTTGCTGTTTCCTTCTCTAGGTCATTTTACAGATGAGGAAACTGAGGCAAACAGGGTTAAGTGACTTACATATAGACACACACATAAGTATGTATGCACACACAATGCCATGGATGTGTGTGTAGATATATTTTCAAAATGCAGTTCCAATAACTTGCCAGCTCAGGATGGAGCTATTTTAATTGCACACTCAATCTTTTTTCTGATTTTTATTCTTTCTTGTGGTTTCTTTTGAACTTTGCTCTAATTAGTTGGTAGTCTGCCTTTACACTGACAGCTGATTCAGGAATGATACCCACATCAATAATGAGCCATTTTCTATCCATTAAGACAGAATCCATTCCTTTTTTGTGAAGTTTTTGGTGTTCTCTACATCTGGGAACTTATTATTTTCTTAAAGTTAAATATCTAGGGGCGGCAAGGTGGCACAGTGAATAGAGCACTGGCCCTGAAGTCAGGAGGACCTGAGTTCAAATCCAGCCTCAGACACTTAACACACACACACGCACACACACACACAAAACTAGCTGTGTGACCTTGGGCAAGTCACTTAACCCCAATTGCCCTCCAAAAAGCAAAAATAAATAAAGTTAAATAGCCATGAATTATAGATCTCTCTCATATTCTCTACACCTGAACTACATTTCTCTATATGTTTTTCACTATCCTAGCCTATATTCAATTCTGCACTGAAACCCCTGAATATCAAAATATATATTAATTTAATTTGTTTTTCTTTTTGCTTTTTTGAAGGGAGGAGAGCAGGGCAATTTGGGGTTAAGTGACTTGCCCAAGATCACATGGCTAATAAGTGTTAAATGTCTGAGGCCGAATTTGAACTCGGGTCTTCCTGACTCCAGCGCCAGTGCTCTATTCACTACGCCACCTAGCCTCCCCTATATTAATTTAATTTGAAGGATCTTCTCTGATTCTTCTTAGATTTTACTTCTTCATTCCCTGCCACAGATGCTTGCATATGAACTTCAGTTATTTTCATGACGTTGGGGGGTTTGTTTGTTTGTTTGTTTTTTGTAAATACCTATGAATTGCACCACAATACAGAACTATCAAATACCCCATGAAATTGTTTCTTGTATTTGGGGTTTCACAAAAGAATAACTCTACTAACTCCTTTATTTATTTATCTCCAAGGGAGAGTTGTAAGGTTCTTTCCATTTACCTTCAGTTTCCTTATGTCTTCTACTTTCATTTATAGTGAAAATGTGACTACTGATATAAGTAGATTCATTTATTTGATTTTTGGATAAGAATCTCACATTCAGAATAACAACTAAATAAATGTTCCTAGACAGTCTAAAAATTGTGTGATTTTTAGTGCCCTGTGCCACCTTTCCCTCCACTTTTGCACCATCTATAGAAATGGACCCAGGCTGCACTGGATTGGTTCTAAGAGATAAAGGTGAAGAGGGAGTGTATTTCAGGTGTGTGTTCCAGGATAGCCTGTGCAAAGATAAAAGATGGGACACGAATTGTTAGCTGTGAGGACAGGCAATTATGGTAGTTTGGCAATACCATGGGGTGTCTGAAGTATTTTAATGTGTTAGACACAAACTGGAGCTGCTCTTACCCGGTAACTGGAGCTACTGGAGACAACCTTCGCCAAAATTTTGTGTTGTCTTTTCTCCTGAGCATGACTCATCTTTGAAAAAAGTGTCATTTCCAGCAAGTCTACTACACTAATGTTTTGGAATGTATGGTATAATCCATTCAAAAATTTACAAATGATTTAGATTTTAAAACACAAAGAGTTGCCTATTATCTACCCACAACTTATTAAAAATGATGGAGCTATAACTATATCTAATTTATGGCAGAAGTACACACATTGTTTGATGAGACTGGAGGCTATATTGTGGTAACTCAGTGCTGGGTGATCAGCATTAAAAATTATTGCAAGAATTATAATGAAAGGAAACTGGATTGATGATAGCTGCAAAAGATATATGACAAAGAACAAGACAATAGAATATGTAATTGGAGTGTGTGCTATCTTGGTTGCTGTCAATTATGTTAACACATGTGATAATGTTCTTAGCATTATACAATTAGCCTTCAAATGTGTTAGTAAAGGGTTTAATGTCACATTACAAATGTGAACCAAAGAATGTGTAGGAACAGCTGCTCCCAGATATGCTTGGAGAGAGCCATGATGACAGAACAACAAATTCCGGTCAATGGTTTAGTTAGGTGTTTGGCTACTTAAGGAAGATCAATAAAACAGTGGGTTTTATATCACTCTTCTATTAAGCAGGGATATGCAAAATACATATGCAAAAAAAAGATAAGTATGGCAGTCTGGTGAAGGAGCTGTCAGGAAAATGGAGATTGAGATACAGCAAAGGGAAGCCAATTATTATCACAGCAAAAGGGAGTGATTCTGCAGACACTAATTAAACACATCTTAAAGAACTGAGGATTCATTATGTACTGAGGCCATTTCAAAATGACAGTATTTCTGAATTCCTGTCATCCAACCAGGTGATGTTTATCTCAGCAGGAGATGATCTTAATGGACTTGGCTCATGCCTTTATTGTAAAAATGTATAAAGAGCAGATTAATGTGAAAAAGGATAAAAAATATACAAGCAAAGTAACAATAATACTTTTAAAAGTTGATTTTTTAAGGGCAAACACCGTAATCATACCAACTGACATCATAAGCGATCTCTATTGCTCACCAGCCTCCAAGCCATCCTCCCTCCTTTCACAAAGGGTGCAGTAGGTTGCTTATGGTCTTCTCTCCCCAACTCTGCCCTCCCTTATAATTGAGGATTTCAATATACATATTGCTCAGACGTCCTCCTCAATTCCTTCACTCCAACTCAGCCACCCACAAGAATGCCTTAGATCTCCTCCCCCTCTATGATCAATCCTCCTCCTGCTCTTCTACCTCTTTTGTCTCACTTAAACCTATTCATCATCCTTATGGGAAACTATAGTCTGTCAGTCTCTCTCTCTCTCTCTCTCTCTCTCTCTCTCTC
>NW_027186473.1:26310103-26364447 GCF_028583685.1 Petaurus breviceps papuanus
CTGTATATGTATCTATCTATACATATACATATATATGTATATATATATAAATCTTTCTCTCCTTCTAGCTCATTACCCATAATTACACTTTCATTTTACTTCATTCACAATCTTGATCATTTACTTAACAAATTCAACTAAATGTTGACCTTCACCTTTGATGCTGCATCCTTCTCTTGCCAGTCATTCTTGTAGTTCTAGAACTCAGATCACCATCTTTAATGCTCCTAATGCTATTTCATGCTCTCAGATGAAGTTGGCAGAGGGAATTGGAAGTACAGAGCACAACTATACCAGGCGATCATGGGATAAGGCAGGGCGATAGTGGAGGAGAGACTCAGAGCAAAGTCTTCCTGATCCTGTAGTATAAAGAGGCAAGTAGGGAACTAGAGATAAGTGAATGGCAGAAAATAAAAATACCCCTGTTTGCCTATAACACCACTAGAGAATATCATGGACTAGGAAGACAGGATGGTAACCAGAGTAGGGTAAATGAAGTTTTAATTCATCTATGACCAAATTTAGAAGGTGTCAAATATATCACAGTCGTAGGAAGGAAGGAAGGACAAGGGTGGAGTAGGCCACTAACACACCGCACTCTGTCCCTCTCTTAGAACATCTCCTCTTTCCTCAAGCTACTATAGCTCAAACCATCTGAGTATCTTTCCACTTAAACCCAAGTATTAAGCTTTCCACTGGGGATAAACTTAAGTGTCTAAACACACTATGGGTGGGATAGGGTGAGAGGAACTGTGAGGCTGCCCCTAACCCTACCCCATACCTTCTATCTTCCCATTGAAGGAATAAAAGAATGGTATGGGGGGAGGGGGGGGAGGGAGGGTTAGGAGAGAGGACAAGACCTGAGGACCCTTGAGACAATGGCATCCTCTATCCTGACCAAAGTCAGACTTGGAAGGGTTGGGAGGTTAGATCTCATCTATTTGATGACTATAGCCAGAATTGGAGACTGAAGTAAATTCCCCTTGCTCATGTCTCCTAATTGAAATCTTTTTCCCCTTTAAAGGCTCATATAAAATGGTATTTCCTCCAGGACAATTTCCCTGATCCTCACTCCACCCATCTAAAAGTAATGCTTCATTCCTTAAATCTTTCCTGTTACTCTGTTTTTACTTTTGCTTTGCATTTCATAACTTTTTTTATCGCATGTGTACATGTCTCTCTCATCCCACCCTCCTTAACTGTAAATTCCAGGAGGGTAAGAACAATGTTGTTTTCATCTTGGTAAACTTATATCACATAGCACCTATGTCAAATACCCAATCATAGAGGAGCAAAATATAAATTAAAAAATTAAAAGGATGGAAAGTGTGTGAGCCAAACCTCCATCAGAAAAGGTAAGCACATTACTGACTGGGGACAAACCATAGAAGTCTGGGCTTGAAGCACATTCAGAGCTCCAGGCTAGAGCAGTGAAAGCACTGGGAGATCCGCACAGTAGCCCTCAAGGTAGCTTATATTTAAGTAGGCTTCAGAATTACAAAGCACTTTATATACATAATTCCATCTGACTTTCACAACCACACCTTGAGGTTGGTACTATAATTATCTACACTTTACATATAAGGAAACTAAATCTCCAAAAGGTAAAATGACTTGCCTTGGGGTCATTCAGGTATTATTTGAGGGAGACTTTGAACCTGAAAAGAGGCCTCAAGGAATATACTACCTACTCCTGTTTACCAGTCCAGTTAACACTACATTTTCCTGACTTTACCGTGTTTTGAACCTGTATCAGGTCTTGGAGGATGGCTGTATGTCTCTCAGATCTGCAGGGGACATAGCATGGACAGCATTTTCACTCCTCACCACTGATCTGCTGGCCCCATAGCTGCTTCATAACTGCACAGACATGCACAACTTAACCCACACCCCCAAAAAATGGCCAAGCTATTTACTTGAAATAGAGTCAAGGAAAGGAAGGCCTGGTGATCTATCAGCCAAGGAGAGACTATGTATTCTCAGAGAGCAAAAACAAACAAACAACTGCCAAATTTCAGGTCAGCAGGAGGCAAAAGAGACAGCGGAGCCTGGCTCTTAGGAATGACAATTTAGGATTCACTCTTTTCACTTTCTGTTCATCAGCTGACAGAGGAGGCTGGCTGGCTGATGAGTGCAAGGGTAGAGGAATAGACTTGGCTGATGCTGATATTGACATACCCCTTTGTTGCCTGGAGCATTTTGGACACAACATCAGGACATGTGGAAAAGTCACCAAACCCTGCAGTCAGTGAACAGGCAAGTCATTTAACCAATCCCTGCTTTTTTCTGTGTCCATCTGTGACATAGACACAAAACAACTCATTACCCTATTTGCTTCCCTCTTTGGAAAGCCGGCAGAAAAAATGTTGAAAAGTGACTAGGGCTCCTTGAAAGGGCCTTGAGAAACACCATCAGAAAGAGTTGGGTTATGACAATCAGTGGATTCAGGCTTCCTATTCTTCTTCCTTTCAATCAGACTTTCAGACCCCAATCTAATGATAAAAGCCAGACTGGTTCCATGGTGACTTGGTGAATCCAATAATCTTCTGCTGGTCATGTTAGCACAATGTCTCCATGACCCTGACTTTTCCTAGCCTAGCCTAAGAAGTCCTAGATTTCAGAACATTAACAAGTCTGGTGTGTTTTAGCAATCAACCTGAGGAGTGCTTAAATATAATGTCATCACAGTGATTTGGTGCTAAATCTTACATGAAATTGAATCTTTCAATATCACATTCTCTGTATACAACATCAGTTAACCTGCAGCACCTCTTTCAACAGTGAATGACAGGAGGATGAATGATAGGATCACCTATAAGTAATGGAAACACCATAATGGAGCTCTTCTATTCTGCAGTGAAAACATCATAAATGGACAAATTGTGAAAGAAATCAAACATCCAATGCACAATCTTTCATGCCAATGGACATCCAGTTGGATGCTACAGCTGTTGCTTGAAACTGATCGATGTTTAATTTAATGGATGGTCAAGTGGATAATTTAATGAGATTGTGAAGAGTATAGTCTCTGAAAAAATAGTAAAGGAAAGTGGAAGGGAAGGAGGGAGGAAGGAAAGAAAAAAGAGAAGGAAGAAAGGAAGGAAGGAAGGAAGGAAGGAAGGAAGGAAGGAAGGAAGGAAGGAAGGAAGGAAGGAAGGAAGGAAGGAAGGAAGGAAGAAGGAAGGAAGGAAGGAAGGAAGGAAGGAAGGAAGGAAGGAGGGAAGGAAGGAAGGAAGGAAGGAAGGAAGGAAGGAAGGAAGGAAGGAAGGAAGGAAGGAAGGAAAGGAGAGAGGGAGGAATGAAAGGAATCTTAATCTTTTGGCCATCTTTTAAAGTTCCTTTCTATTAAAAGTAATAAATTTGGAGTCTCAGGTGGGGCAATTATTTTAATCTTATATAATAAAGATGAGTCATTCTGAAGATATCATTACTAAATATTAAATAATAAAAAAGATGCTTTTGGAATAGCAGTTGGGAGGGAAGGAGGGCAGGGATCAGTGAGAAGTCCAGATTTGTGACCCAAAACTTGTCTGTAATATAGTCATGGAGAGTTATAAGGACAATGACATGTTAAGTGACATGCCCATGGTCATACAGCTATTATAAATCAGAGGCAAGATTTGACCTTAGGCTTTCTTCAGTCTAGGATCAGCTCCCTACTTACTAGGCTAAGCTGCCTTTCCAGAGGAGAACTAGTATTTCCTTTAAAAAGAGATGGGTTTTTGATATGCTAATTGCCAGTGTTATACGTTTACTGTATGTTATTTTAATGTACTAAAATGCATTTTATATATATTAGATATATAGATATAATCTGTCTTTCTTCTCTGTACCCCCCAATTTCTTAATCTATGTACCCTTTGATTATCATAAGCCCCCAACACCTATTTTAAAACCATCCAATTAACATTTTGCCATTCCTTTTTTTTAAATGCTCATCTCTGAAGTTCAACTAGCTGCTTTAAGATGAAAAGAGTTACTCCCTTTAGAAGAAAAGTTTTCTTTAAAAATCCTAAATATATAGTAATGCTGAGAGAAGAGCAATAATTCTACAACAGAGAGGAATTGGGGAGATTTAGCTACACTCAATCCAGCTTAAAATAAAGTTACAGTCTTGTCCTTTCATATGGCTTATGTCTCTGACAGCAAACATAATTAAAGCCATGGAGGGAGAAAATAGCCAGTTGTTCTGAGCCATTGAAAGTTGACAACTAAGAAAATAATTCCAAGGATCCCCACCCTTCCCCAAGCATTTATTCTTTTCACTGACCCCTCTCTTTTCTGTGTCATTTTTAATAGTAGATATAAATATACGACTAACACGAATCATCAGGAAAGCTGGAAGGAGAGAACAATTGAGGGGGTTCAGTTTTGGTTTTGGTTTTGTTGTATTATGCTTCAATGTCACACACCTATAGACATCAGAAAGGTATGATTTTCTCCAAGGCTCTGAACAGACACAGTATGGAGGAAGTGTTGGCATGCCCTCACCTACAGTAAGATGATAATTTGGTTATCTCATGGGATTAGTAAGATTTGTATACTTGTTTCTTACTAGGACCAGTAATTTCAGTACCACCTACTTGTCCTTGGATCTGGGCTAGGATTAGGGGAAGGAGATTGGTTATAAAAGAAATAAAGCTGATTTTCATTAACATTTTTACTCATGTTGATAATTATATTTCTTCCTGGAATGTTAGGATGATTATCCTGAACCAAACCCATTCATTTAAATCACCCCTCTGACTCATTTTCATACTGACCCTAATCTGATAAGAATCTTGTGTCTTGAAGGAGGGAAAAAGTCATCAAACTATCCCTCCTTTGTTGATTACCACTGCACTTTTTCTAAAGTGAAAATCATAAACATGATTATTTCCCTGATGCAGATTTCATCTGGTTTCACAGGGTCTTGGCTATGTCTGGGAAAGCAACCCAGAAAAATGATCAGTGTCAAATTGTCTCTTGCACTTGAGCACAGGAGGCAGCAACTGGCTAATAGTTTCTTTAGAAGCCCTGGCAGAGACGCCAGGTTTCTGCACAACTGGGCACCTTGGGTGAGTCTGATGCTTGCATTGCTCAATTTTTATTAATGTGCCCAGCTGTAATTAATCCATAATGTCATTCCACTTTGTCATCAGCACCATATGGACTAACCATTCCTTTGAAGGACTAGCCGCAGTATGGTTGAGTGCTCTAGGTTGATTGTAATTAGATGGATGATAAGGTCCTGGGGGCTTAAATGAGGATGAAAATTATATTTATTTACTTTTAAAGAGATACAAGACATTAGATTTTCTTTTATCTCCCCATTAGAAGGCATAATGCATTGGAATTTTCCCTTCAAATGCCAGTTTAATAAATGATCTGTCTGATTATATATGTATATACATAGTAGAAAGGCAGCATAACATGATAGATAGGAAGCCAGCCTCAGAGGCAGGGAGACCTGAGTTCAAGTCCCTGCTTTTGACACAATCTGGCTGTGTGACCTTTGGACAAGTCACTTAATTTCTCAGCACCATAGGAAACTCTCTAAGACTATAGATTGTAAAAATGGTGCTGACCTACATCAGTAGGAGTTTCTTAATCTGGGAGTTCCCTAGATAAATTAAATCTCAGGTCCAATTCTTATCCCAAGCCTGTACATTAGAAAGTCTATTCTATTTGCAACCACAAATCCATATAAGCAGGGAGAAAGAGAATAGGGTCTTTGTCTCTGTCCAAATCATAGGTAAATCAAACCTGGAAAAATGATCATCCTTAATCATGGGGATTCACAAATAAAAGAGAATATACTTCATGCTTCCAACCTGTTACCATGTTTCTGTTTGGAAGTGTTTCTTTAAAAAAAAAATAAATGTTTTTGCCTGATATAAACTTGGAAGCATTTTTAATTTTTTTTTTAAGGCTCTATATTTTGACCTTCAGGATTTTGTCTTTTTTGTCATTGTAAAGTCAATGGCAGAAAGAATATAGAAAGTTTATACAGGTAGGAATGCAGGTTTTCATACACTACTTTTAATTTGTTTTTCTTTTAGGCACTTTGGAGGATGCTGCAGTAAGATAAATTCCAGCAAACATTTGGACAAGGCAATTACTTTAGTAAACTCTGAGCTTAGAGGTTTGGGGAAAAGTCTAAAATTTTGAAGATTCTCACCTTATTGATTTACTGTGTCACCCAGTTATCAATCTTAAAATATTTTTCCTGAGCTGCCTCCATTACTTTTAACTATTTTTATCATCTATACCTTCATCAATGCGAACATCTGCTCCACTATTGCAAACTATAACCCAGTCATGCCTTCTTATCCTTTGTAACTTATTTCAGTTCTCTTACAAATCATCCATGTGGGGTCCATCAGACGTGATCGGTACCTTCCTATAGATTTCTTGGCAATACATAGAAGTTCAAGGAACATCTGTGCTATCTACTGGTTATTCTCTAGTCTCAATACATAACAGACCCATTTTCCTTTCCTATCATTCTTCTCTCTGATGACCTCCTTTATTAGCACTTGTCTCATGCAATTCTTCATTGGTGGTGCTATCCATCACAAACACACAACCAAACACACACAGACCCACACTGAGTTGAGTATATAAATCTATCTTATCTAATAAGGAAGTAGGTAGAGAAGGGGATAAAGAAAAGGGGGATGCAGGAGGCCAGTGATAAAAGGGAGGAAAGTTTAAGGGAGGTCAAATTCAGCCTCTGAAACTCACTGGCTGTCAGTTACTTACTAGCTCTCAAGTTACTTGAGCAAGTCAAGTAACCTCTTTTTCCTTGAGTTTTCTCAACTGTAAAATGGGATTTGTCACATCTATCAAATGAGATGTTTGTAAAACACTTATCACAGTGGCTGGCACATGGTAGGTATTATATAAATACTAGCTGTTGTTAGAATTATCCTCATCTGTAAAAGGAAGGGTTTGTACTCAATGAACTCTAAGTGCCCTTTCCAACTCTAAACTAGTGAACCTGTGATCTGAATTGTACCACTTTAATTTATTCATGATTTTCCATTTCTAGACAAGGATCCCTAGCACAAATACATATGACAGATTGAGAGCTAGACTTAAATAAAATTTATTCAAAATAAATAAAATAAGCAAAATAAAACAATTCTATGGTGTTATGTACCAATAAAATGAGGAAGGGATGATTGACTTACAACATAATAGTCCTTTTATTACTGTATAGTAATCTTGGCAAATCCCACCTGAAAATTACCTCAAAAAAAATCCCAAAGGAAATTTAAAAGAAACAAAAACTCTAATGTTTCACTATAGTACCCCTATGATATAACCAATTGAAAAATAGGAAATCTCCAAAACAAGTTAATAGCAAAACCTATTTTTTTTACCAAAGTAAAGTATTTTTAATTAATTCCAACATTTTAAGCTGAATATTAATTCAATGAGAGGTAGCTTGGGGTTGTAGATGGAAAGCTGGCCTTGGAGTTAGGAAGACAAGAGTTTGGATCCCACACCTAACTCATTCTAACTGTGTGACCCTGGGTGAGTCACCTAACCCCTAAATCCTTCATACCACTCTCTAAAACTACAGTTATCCCTTCCATGTCATGACTTTCCTCATAAGACTTTTGATATGGCACAGGTCAGAATAAGAAATTAAAAGGAAATGGGGGGGGGGGAGTTTTGTGGAAGCTACAGAAGACATGCAAAGGCCAGCAGATAACACAGAACCTATGATCAAACACTTAACCCAAATTTTATAATAAGGTCTTGTAAACACCCCATAAATGAAAAAGAAAAAATTCAGACTTCTTCTCTTGTACAAAAGGAGGACCAAAAAATTGTATGTGAATTTTCCAGATCTCAGGGCACCATGTCCCTAATCCTCATGGTGTGGAAGGGATAACTATAAGTTAAAGAGATGGTGCTGACCTGAATTGGTAGAGAAAATTCATCACCAGTAGCTCTCTACACTGATCAAATCACAGGACTACTGAAAAATACCAAGAATAATAATTCCTTTAAAATATTCTTTTAAAATCTTATTTATTAATTAAATATAATTTATAAAATTAATCTCCATTTCCTCTCAAGTTCCAGAGCAAGTTTTGTTACTTTCTTTTTTTTCTTTATTTTTGCTCTTGGCCAAGTCCCACCTGAGAACATCCAGATTGCTCAGATTTTAAAATGGGTATTTCTATATGCAATCTTAACATATATAATTTATCCAATCATGAAAAATTTAATCATAAACTTGAAGAAATGCTTATAACTTGATTAGATGGTGTTTGGGATCACATTCCAAACAATCAGTCAATATTAGCTATGAATCAGACAGTCTCTTTCTCTAAGGCTAGACTTAGGCTATGACTGAACCTTTCCCTATCCTCACCTACCCTCTCCTCCTTTCGTCTGCTCTCAGAGGAACAGCTGATGGTTCTTCTTGCCAAAGCTAACCCTTCCAACCATACTCGCATCATAATCCCCCTTGTCTCTCCTACATCCCAGTTCCAGTAATCACCATCTCGTGCATCTTATCCTTGATCTCTGTTTCTCTAATGGGCTGCTCTACTCAGCCTAGAGTGTTGTTAAGGTGTTTCCTCACCTAAGAAATTCGTCCTCTTGCCATTCCTATCCCATCAGTCTATTGTCCCCTCTGTCTTCTTTCCACTGCCAGACTTCCATAAAGAGGAGCCTACACTAGCTGTTTCCACTTCTCCAACTGCTTATAATCTGACTTTTGCTCTCATCATTTTCTTGAAGCAGCTCTCTCTCTCTCCCTTAGGACCTCCTAATCAACAAATTCAATGATGTTTTTCCTGTTGTAATCCTCACTGAACTCTCTGTGCCATTTCATACTGTTGAATAATACCTTTATAAAGAAAACTAGCAGAATCTGCTATATCCAGTTATATGCCAATAAAACCAAGACCATAAATGAAATGAATGCTTACAAAAATATCAAGTGACCAAACTAACAAAACTGGAAATAGAAGCCTCTAAAGAACACAATCTCAAAAACAGAAATCAACCACGACACAAATAATTCCCAAAGAATACTTCAAGACCAGAGGGATTTGCAAGCAGATTATAGCAAAATTTTTAAAAGGGTGAAGGGTAAGGGAATAGGCATTTACTAAGTGTAAATTATGGCACTTAAAGATGTTGGTATTTATAGATGTTTGTTGTGTTGTTTCAGTCATGTCCAATTCTTTGTGATTCCATTTGGAATTTTCTTGGCAAAGATACAGGAGTGTTTGCTACTTCCTTCTTCAGCTCATTTCACAGATGAAGAAACTGAGACAAACAAGGTTAAGTGACTTGCCCAGTGTCCTACCGCTGGTAAGTATCTGAGGCCTGACTCCAGGCCTGGCACAATATCCACGGCACCACCTAGCTGCCCAATATATATGTAATGCAATATTATTTTACCATGAGGAAAAATTCAGAGAAATATGGGAAAATTCATATGAACCAATTTGGAGTGAAGAAAGGAGAACCAAGAGACTGATATACACACTGAAGACAATATTAAAGTAGACGACAAAACCCAGATCAAACATAGAATAGACAATGTTGATTCCACATTATCAAAGTAAAAGCACAACACTCTTCCTTTTTAAAGTTAACAAAAGGTATGTTCCTAAAATGCAGAGTGACATGTGTTATCACTTGCAATCATTCAGTGAAGCAGTTTTGCTTAAGTAGTTTTTATTAAAATAAAAAGTACCATTGGGTGATTGTTCGGTGGGAAATACCTGATGTCAAAATAAAATATATAAAACTATACATTTAAAAAAAGAAAAAAAGTCAGAAGCCCAGATAACTGTTACAGATAAGCAAAAAAGAGAGACTATTATCGCCTGATGTGGTCAAGAAAAGCTTCACAGAAGTAGGGGACGTAGGAGCAGGGTTTTTTAAATGGGCAGGATCGGAAGAGGCGAGAAAAAAAGGAAGTAAGGAGAGAGCAAAAAAAGCAAAAGCATGAAAGGTAACCTTACATGATATGTGGATAGAGATGGCCCAAGCCGCTTCAGCCTGGTACCTTAAAGGACGGGGAATCAATGGCCGCAAGGGTACATATGGCGTTCTAAGTGCTCCAGTGCAGCCCTTTGCCTGAGCCCAAGTTTTACAGAAAAAAATCCTTTTATTAAGGGAATTTGTTCTTTGAAGTTTGGATTCAGCCAAAAAGTCACACTTGAGGAACTAGAGGGCCACATGTGACCTCAAGGCTACGAGTTCCCCACCCCTGCTTAGGAAATAAGTCTAGGTTGTGGAGTCATTGAATTTTGAAGTTGGTTTTTATTCAATAGGCAACATTTAATGGTTCTGAGCTAATAAATTACCTGACCAGGTAAGTACACATTGACAGAAGTGTGAAGGATGATGGGAAGAGAGCAGAACTAGGAGGCCTGTTGGATGTCATTCCAGTAATCCAGGCAGTGGTTAATAAGGGCTTGTGGCCATCATGAGATGAAAAGGATGAGAAAAATGTAAGAGTTCTTTCAAAGGGGGAACCAGCGGCAATTTTACATTCAGATCACAAATCATATAACTTCTATTTCAACAGTCTAGAGGCACAGGGTGGCAACAAAAAGGGAGTGAATGCCCTGTCAGAGGACAGAACTGCGCAAGCAAAAAAAGTGACTTGTCTATGTGTTTACACTGAGTGGTAACTGCATCGACCACAGTTCTACTGTCATGTTAACTTTATTCCATATGTTACTGGTGTCCACCCCTTGCTTTACTCAAATATAATTCAGAAAACACTTACCTCTCTATTGTTAATCCACTGATTATTATTGGTCATGGGATCAGAGATCACAGACACAGAGCTGGAAAGGATCTCAAAGACCACCTAGTTAAACATTCTCATTTTCCAGATGAGGAAACTAAGCCCCAGGGAGATTAAGTGACTTGGCCTCAGTTCCATAATGCTTAAAGATGTACAATGCACTATACTTAAACATCATCTACTTTGATCTTCAACAATAATACGGTAAGGTGGGTGTTATTATAATCCCCATTTTACAAATGAGGAAACTGAGGCTCAGAGTTTAAATGACTTGCCAGGATAACATAGCTGATAAACATCTAAGAAAGAATAGGAACCCAGATCCTCTTGATTACAAGTTCAGCATTCTATCCACTGTGCCATGCTGCTTCATCATGAAAAAGAACAAGTAAGTGGTCTATAAATCCCAGAGGATAGCTATGCTTTGGAGGATGCAAGGGCCATTAGGGAAAAGATATGGAATTGGAAAAGTATAAAAAGTCAGGTTAAACCAACATATGGGTGCTTCCAAATGCATTTACTGGGCTGCTAGATTTAGAATACATCAAAACTTTTGAGATTTGTTTTGTACATTTTATGAATTTATTTACATGTGTATGTGTTTTTACTCTAAATAAAATAAGAAACTTCTTGAGGGTAAGAAATGTTTTATTTGTGTGACTGTATACCCAGTGCCCAGTACAGAGAGAGAACTTAATAGATGTTTGTTGGTGAATTGAGATGCTCTAGTTCAAAGTCTTAATGTTATAGATGAGTGAAGTAAGGTCCCAAGAGATTAAGTGACTTCTCCAAAGTCACCTAGTGACCTTGACAAGTCCAGGACTAATTCTTGTGTCTTTAAGAGTTTAGTTTGGGTTTAACCTTAGTCTTCTTTCCCTTTCTTCATAAACTTATACCCAAGATCAGCAGTCAGTTGGTGGAAGCATCTTCTTGCTCCTTGCTAAACAAAGAATGACAGAAAAATGAGATGTTGCATTACCCAACAGTGTATCTCAGCTGTAACCAGTAAGTTCTCTATTAATGATAAAAAAAAAAAATAGCAGGGATTTTCTCTCACTTGTAGTACAAACATAAGAGTAAATAAAGTGGCAAAACTCGTGATTTTTTTTTCCCTAGGAATTCCTATAAATGCAGAGGGGCAACAGTTGGTGCTGGGTTTTTATTTGATTGCCACAGGAAAGCAAGAGACATGAAAAATTTTAGCTCTCGATTTTACAGCCTGTTCTCTGACTCACTGTTTATTTGTTTTATACTGGAGCATCAGCAGCTTATGCATCAACTGATCACTGCTGTTTGCTCAGTTTTAATAAAAATAAATGTCATCCAGCAGTCTGACTTGGTTTGCCAGGATAGTAAAAGCCAGAAAGTCAGCTTGCATCAGGAAAAAGCTAAACCAAACCTTCTTTACTCCGGCTGATTTGTGGGCCTTCTGTCTTGATTTATTTCCCCAGATGGGCCACCTTGTATCACTCCAGAGGGATGGTTACTAAACATCCATGCTGAGGAGAACAGCATGATTACAAAGATTATGCATATTTGGAGAAATTACCAATCACTAGAACTTCAAAGGAAGAAAATTAATGCCAAAGATGGTTGCTTTAACATGTGTGATAGTCCTGGTGGTTTATGGAATATGAATAGCCTATTTAAAAATATTCTTCTCTTCATTCACTTTTTCTATCAGCTACTGCTCCTATTGAGATGGTTTAATAATCAGAAAATTGGGTCAGTACATTGAGTTGTGAGGCAAAACACTGAATTGTGAGAAGGAGCCCTGGGGCTCTCATACCTACCTTGAATGGCTAAGTGACCTCTGACAACCACCCTATTTCAGTTGCCCTTTCCTAAAATGGAGATAATGAAACAGAGCTACAGTCATTGGATTCCTCTTCACTATATAAGAAGACTTCCAAAAGGCTGAAAATACTATGAGATGTATAGATCATCCCTAAGTCAGTTAATACTTTCCTTTGAAAACATACCTCTCACATTCCTAAAAGCAATTAAGAATTATGCAAACAAAGAACTAAAATGTCCATGCCCTTTGATCCTGCCTCCACTGGTGGGCATATGTATATACTATTAGGTCAGAAATTGATGATAAAAAGAGAGGTACCAAGTAAACCAAAATATCTGTAGCAGAATTTTTTACAGTAGCAAGAAGTAGAAGCAAAGTAAATGTTCATCGATTGGTGAATGAGAAAGAAATTGTAGTATAGAAATTTAATGGAATATTATTGTGAGGTAAGAAACAACAAACATGATAAACAGAGAAAATCATGGAAAGACACATGAACTGATGCAAAGTGAAATAAGGGATACAATATAGGAATACAATATACAAAATACAGGAAAACAATATATGCAATCACTATGACAATGGACATGGAAGGAAAAATTACTACAAAACAATGCTGCCAAATTATGACCAAGTGGGGCCCCAAATAAGATATATGGGAAAACACTTTCCTTCCCAATCCTGACCACCTCCTTTCCAGAAGAATAAGCTCCTGGGTCATTGAATATACTATCATTTTTTGATGTTATTCATTTTGCTGAATTTTTGTTCTATTCTTCATCTTTTTTTTCATCATTTGTTAACAAAAAAGATCTCCAAGGGAGAGAAAATGTAGGGGAACATGCAGGCTATGTAAAAACAAAATATGACAACAAAATCTATTTTAAAAAAGAAAACACACTTCTTAGCCTTCAGCTTTCATAATGCTCAGATCTGTATTGCCTATACATCAGAATATTCAACAATTCATATGAGACATATGATAAATTTATACTAATGCTAAAATCAGTACATTCTAAAGTAAAATTGCCCAAAATAGTAACCAATTTGGTCAAAGAAATAGTATTTAGCTTTGGGTGGATATAAACACCTAATGAAGACCCAGAAATGTTGACATCACCACAATTAATTCTCAATGTGACTGAACTGTAGCTCTAATAACATTAGCCTGAGCTCTGTATTCTAGGATGAATGAACAAATTAAAAATCTTTATTAGGCATCTGGCAGGCACAGGTGCTGGGGTAACAAATGCAAAAGTGAGACAGTATCTACCCCAGAGGAATATATTACACACACATAGATAAGAACCCAGGGCAACATGAAGACTCTAGGAGATAGGAATGAGTTGTAGGAAGTGAAGTGAAAAAATGCTAACTACAACTAATTTAAATATCTTGCTTAAGAAACATCTGTTGGTGTTCAGTCATTTCAGTCACATCTGACCCTTTGTGATCCCATTTGGGTTTTTGTTGGCAGTGATACCAGAGTGGTTTGCCATTTCTTTCTACAGCTCATTTTTCAGATGAGGAACTGAGGCAAACAGAGCTAAGTAACTCACCCAGGTTACAATATTAATATAGTAGTAGTAATAACTATCACCTTTATGACACTTTAATATCTGAACATTTTATATGTTATCTCATGATTATCACAAAATTATTCCCCATTTACACATCAAAAAACCAAGGCTGAGCAGGGCTCAAGGAATTGCCCCAGACCTCCTACAGTTGACAAATCCTCAGCTGCCAAAGTTCTGTGAATCTTCCTAGAAGTCAAGAAGACAGGGCAGAGCCAAGACAGCAGAGTAGAAGCACAAACTCGGCATGGGCTCTGGCTCCAACACTTCCAATACCTGTAAAAAATATGACTTGAAACAAATTTTAAAGCTACAGAGCCCACAAGTGACAGAGAGAACAAATCTCTTACTGAAGGCAGCCTGACAGGCCAACAGGAAAAGTCTATCACAGCACACTGGGAGCCAAGCACAGCCTGTATGAGCCACGGGGTTCTTGCCCCAGGGTGGCCCCAACCAGTAACAGCCAGAGCAGACTTCATGAGAGTGAATCACCAGCAGCAGTGGCGGAAAACATAAACACCAAAGGGTAAGTAAAAGGTCAGTGTGGAACTCTGTTGGAAGAGGAGGTGACAGAAAAGTACAGTCCAGCCCCTGACCCCAGGGGAAAGAAGTGGTGGAGGTGCAGCGGCTGCAGTTGCTGCCTTGTGGCTGCTTCCAGAGCTCCTGTTCTGCAGATTGGAGGGGGACCAAGTGACCATTCAGAGGGTAATCACTCTTGCTTTAACCTGCTTGGACCTGGATTGCAGTCTTGAGTGGTGGTCCTGGGGTGGGTGGAGAGTGTACCAGAGTTTGTGGGGGCTGCAGAAAGGGCACCCTCCTAATAGCTCCAGCAGCTTCAAAAACCCCAGCAATTTGGGACATAGCTCTCTGCAATCTGGAAGCAGAGTTCTACCATGGCAAAGAGCTCAAAAGTCAAGTAATTGGCTGGCAATATAACCAAGCAGAGAAAGCACAAACAGACCATAGAATCCTTTTGGGGGGACAAAAAGGATCAAAGCTTGGAATGGGAGGAAGACAATGCAGTAAGAACTCCTGCATCAAAAGCTTCCAAGAAAAATATGAACTGTTTACGGGCCATGGAGGAGCTCAAGAAGGATTTTGAAAATCAAGAGAAGTAGAGGAAAAATTGGGAAAAGAAATGAGAATGATGCAAGAAAATCATGAAAAGCAAGTCAACAGCCTGCTAAAGGAGACTCAAAAATACACTGAAGAAAATAACACCTTAAAAATAGACTAACTCAAATGGCAAAAGAGGCCCAAAAAGCCAGTGAGAAGATCTTAAAAAGCCGAATTTGCCAGATTGAAAAAGGAATTTCAAAAATTCATTGAAGAGAATAACTCCTTCAAAATTAGATTGGAGCAATTGGAAGCTGATGATTTTTTGAGAAATCAAGATACTGTAAAACAAATCCAAACATATGAAAAAATAGAAGGCAATGTGAAATATCTCATTGGAAAAACCACTGACCTAGAAAATAGATCCAGGAGAGATAATTTAAAAATTATTGGACTACCTGAAAGCCATGATCCAAAAAAGAGCCTAGACACCATTTTTCAAGAAATCATCAAGCAAAATTGCCCTGATATTCTAGAACCAGAGGGTAAAATAGAAATGGAAAGAATTCACTGGTCGCCTCTCGAAAAAGATCCCAAAAAGAAAACTCCTAGGAATATTATAGTCAAATTCCAGAGTTCCCAGGTCAAAGATAAAATACTGCAAGCAGTCAGGAAGAAACAATTTTAGTATTGTGGAAACACAATCAGGATAAGACAAGATCTAGCAGCTTAGCTTCTACATTAAGGGATTGAAGGACTTGGAATATGATATTCCGGAGGTCAAAGAAGCTAGGATTAAAACCAAGAATCACTTACCCAGCAAAACTGAGTATAATACTTCAGGGGAAAATATGGTCATTCAATGAAATGGAGGATTTTCAAGCATTCTTGATGAAAAAACCAGAGCTGAACAGAAAATTTGATTTTCAAATATAAGAAGCAAGAGAAGCATGAGAAGGTAAACAAGAAAAAGAAATCACAAGGAATTTATTAAAGTTGAACTATTTACATTCCTAAATGGAAAAATAATCATTGTAATTCATAAGACTTTTCTCAGTATGAGGATAGTTGAAAGGAATATATATGTATATATGTGTATACATACATACATATATATGTATAGGAAGGTGTATGTGTATATAAATATATATGTGAGTGTGGGCATATGTATGTTCATGTATACATAGACAGAGGACACAGGATGAGTTGAATATGAAGGGATGATATCTAAAAATAAAATTAAGAGGTGAGAGAGGAATTTATTGGGAGAAGGAGAAAAGGAGAGATAGATTAGGGTAAATTATTCCATATAAAAGAGGTAAGAGAAAACTGTTACAATGGAGGATAAGAGCAAGAAGGTGAAAAGGAATGTGACAACCTGACTCTCATTGAATTTGGCTTAAGGAGGGAATAACATACACACTCAATTGGGTATCTTACCCTCCAAGAAAATAAGGGAGTAGGGGATAAGAAGGGAGTTGATAGAAGGGAGGGCAGATTGGGGGAGAGGGTAGCTAGAAGCAAACATTTTTGAAAAGGGATAGGGTAAAAGGAGAAAATAGAATAAGTGGTGGGTGGAATAGGATAGAGGGAAACATAGTCTTTTACAATATAGCAACTATGGAAATGATTTGGGTAACTACACATGTACAACCTATATTGGATTGCTTATTCTCCCAGTGGGGGTGGGTGAGGAGGGAAGAGGGGGAAAAACATCTGGAACTCAAAGTTTTAAAAACAAATGTTGAAAAATTGTTGTTGTTATTGTTTTTTACATGCACCTAGGAAATAAGATATACAAGCACTGGGATAGAAGTCCATCTTGCCCTAGTAGAAAGTTAGGGGGGCAATGGGGGAGGATATAAGAGAGAACAGATTGTGGGAAGGGGTACTCATTCAGTAGGCTTTCTATTTTGGGGTGGGGTATGGGAAAGATGGGGAGAAAAAATTGTAACTCAAAATCTTGTGGAAATGAATGTTGAAAACTAAAACTAAATAATTTTTTTAAAAAGTCAAAAACACAAAATCAAGGCTAATGTAGGATTAATAGTTTGCCCAGGGTCACATGGCTAATAAGTGTTTCAGGCAGGATTTGAACTCAGGTCTTGCTGATCATAAATCTAGCACTCTAGGTTGCGGTGTCACCTAGCTCCCATGGTTGTTGTTGGCTATTCCAAAGCTTCACCGAACATGAGGTTTTAGAACTTTTCTCTCCTTTTAACTTATTGCTTCATTTTGAAGTTGAAAATTTTGCTGAGGATTCATCCCCTATATAGAAAAGGGGAAGGTCACTTTCTTTTCCTCCCTCTTCTTTTTTAAATGCATAGACCCTTGATCCTGTCCTTATCAGCCCACCTCAGAATTGATGTATTAACTGTACTAGGACTCAATCGTCTATGAGTGTCTGAGTAATGTCTTGGCAACACAAGTAGGAACTTGTTCCATCTAAATATATGGCCTAAATGATTGTCCACATCCATCACTTTGACTAGATTCTGAACAAAGTTTCCTTTTCCTGAATAGAAAAGCAATAAAATGTTTCCCCCATAAACCAATGCACATTCTTTCACAAATACATATACTATCAATGGGAAGAGTGGGAAAATCTAGGGCAAAACAGCCATGGAGAGTCACATGTATAAAGAACATCTATCACCAGGACACAGTATGGAGGGGCAGACATATAGAGGACACTTGTAATTGCGGCAGATATGGGAAGGGGCATACTCATAGAAAATATGTGTGAATAGGTTGTATATGTGTGAAAGGATAGAATGGAGGTGAATATGTGGACCATGGTATATACATGAAAGAAGAAGTCACTCCTCTAATATAGCAGGATGACTTCTGGTGATAGCACACTACACCTACCAGATCTGCTCTCTCTTGGTCTCACATAGCATTTAGCCATTGCTGGGTGAGCTCTGCCATGTACATAGGTTAAGCATGTAGTTTGCCCTGAGTATAGTTCCCTGAAAGTCTTGCGTGGCCTATTAATGGTGTTTGACTAGTCCCATTGTCACTGCTAGTTTCTCACAAGTGTGACTCTGCTGGGTATGTGGTTGTAGAACTTCTCTCTTTTCAGCTTCTAGTTTCAGCTTAAATTCTTAGCTAAGATACCAAGATGAAGATGGAGAGGTGTCTCTGTAACCTCTCTTTTAAGTTTGATAGCAACAGCAACAACAAGTAATAATAATATCTAACATTTACATAACACTTTTTGCCAGGCACATTGTCAAGTGCTTCATATATAAACCCATTAACTCATAACCACCATAGGAGATAGGTCTGTTGTTATCTCCACTTTACAGATGAAGAAACTGAAGCAAAATAGGGGTGAAATGCAGGGTCACACAGCTAGTGAGTATCTGGGATCAGATTTGAGCTCAGTTTTACTTGACTTCAGGCCAATTGCTCCATCCACAACATGATCTAGCTGTCCATCCTGAGAGATCTGGCTGTGATTGACTTTTCCACTACAGAATTAGAGTATTCATCCCACAGATCTAGCTCATTAGAAGACAGAACACCCAGACTATGAAGTGACTTAAGACAATTATTTTTTAATTTAAGCTTTCTGTTCACCAAGGGCAATGTCTCTATCTGACTTAGAGTTAGAAAGTCCTTGAATCTGCCAGTTACTATCCAAATGTCAAAACACATCTATTCATTTTATTCATCATGCATCTAATAAGATATAAGTCTAATAAGACACAAAAGAATGTCTGGGCCTGTGTCCCATCTCACCTCCCTGCCTTGCTCCTTCATGAAAATGGAATGGAAGAAGTAAAGGCATCAGAACAAAACTGCAGAGATAGCTCCTCAGGCATCTACAGCTGCTTCAAATTCCTGCCTTCCTTTTGAATATGTGTACCTTATCAAGCCATTCCAGGCTTTGAGCTGTATTCCAGTTGTTTCTGAGTTGGAGATAGCCTGAAGGCATTTTTTCCTAAGTTGAAACTGCTTTGCATGTTTCAAGAAAGCAAAAGGAGCTAATATTCTTTTCAGTAAGACTGTGGCAGTGCATAGTCAGTCCAGAACTGGTTTACCTTTTGCACACTAGCTCCTATATTTTCAATATTTTTCAAATGCACATATGGAAACCCCAATGATCTATCATAAATCATAGAGGTTTTTTCCTACAACTTTGTACTATTCAAACAAGGCAAAGAAGACATGGGTCCTGAAAGGGGACCATATCCTTCAGAAGAGATTCACAAACAGAGGAAAAGTTAAATATATTCTTGAGATCTGTGCTGATTTGTAATGGGGAGGCAGTCATAGGAGGGCAGTTAAATTTTTGTTATTTCAATCCTATTATGGCTGATCAATAAAACAATTTTGGCACCAGTTAAGCTAGAATAAAATGGCTAGCAAGCATGTGGCATATAAATGGGCATCCAAATTTCTGAATCGATTAGATGATACCTTTTCTTTACTTGTCTTCCCTCTTTTCCCAGTCCCCCAATTTAAGCCTTAACAGAAACACTATTTATCATCAAGACATACCCAAATGCAACTTTTAAAATAGATATGTCTGTAGAATGCCTGTATTATATACTAAGCCTTTTAGACACCACTGAAATAAAGGAGCTATAATCTCTGTGACAGTTGCTACCATTAATGCTGATCATAAAAGCTGGTAAAGAGGCAGATATGTTGATTTATCATGCATTGCTGCTCCCATATATCCACTTACTAATAAAAATCAGTGAAATTATTACTTGCTGAGAGCTCAGTGCTTCAACATTTGTATTTCTAACTTCATCTACTGTGAGATTTCAGTCTTGTTCATGCTATTTTTTTTTCTCCTCAAAGTACTTGCAATTTGAATGTACCACACTTGAGTACCATGGCACGTTAAGCTGAAGGATCATACTTCCTATATCCTTAGTGGAAAATGTGGTGTTTAGGGAGCAATGAAGCAAGCTGTAACTTAGAACTAAAAACTATTTGGGAGTCTAGTTCCATGAACATATATAACACAACTTGGTAAGCATAGATAGCACATCCCTAATATTTTTTCCTCCCTGAGCTTTATTTTAAATGTGTTGTTACATTGTGATATGTATAACACCTATTTCTTTTCTTTTTCTGCTTAAATTATATACAGTGTATTAGTGCAAATATAGTCAAGCAGTACTAATACTAGATTGTTATAAGATATACCATCTACCAGCATGGTGAGCACATAAATCTGAATAGAGATATAACTCCTAGAAAATATGGAATTAATTTAATATAGCCCCCTGCTTTATAGTGGATATAATAAAAAGCCAGTATTGCCACTTAACTCCAAAAAAATGTATATCAGATACACTAAGTTCCATATGATGTGTTGATGACCTGCCCTCACTGCCAATTGAGTTATGTCTATTACCCAAATCACTAAATTGTGGAATATAAAGGGAGTTCTAAGAATTCCATATTTTAAATTATTTTAACATATTTTATGTCAAGAGGGAAAGAAAAAGAGAAGGGAAGGAAGGAAGAAGGAAGGGGAAGGATGGAGAGGGGGAATGGGCTTGGTGAGACCAGGCAAAAGGAATCTTTTTCTTTGAAATCTCATGTATTTTATTTTACACATTTATAAACAATATTCTAGGAAGGAATTCATTAGCTTCACCAGACTACCAAAAGGGTCCATGACCCAAAAAGATTAAGCGCTCCTAATCTAGTCCAACATTTTCATTTTACAAATGAAGAAATTTAATCTCCTGGCAATTAAATGACTTGTCCAAAGTCATAACTATAAACATCAGAATCACAATAAACACATATTCTCTGACTCAAAGCCCATGCTCTTTCCAACGCATTCCTTCTACTCTAACCTATTCAATATACTAAGTTATCAGAAGAGAAAGGTCAACCACTCAGTTGATGAAGTAAAGTGCTTATCCTATCCCTGGTATCATCTAGGTAAAGTACAATAGGAAAGTAAACATTGTCATAAAAGTAAGAGTAGTACAAGGAGTAAAAGCTCAAGCAGGCAAGGGAATATAGGGGTTTTGACATGAGCAAAACTGTCCTCTTCCAGGCGGGAGGCAGCATTGTACAATGGAAAGAACCCTAGCTCTTAAGTCAGAGTACTTGGGTTCAAATCTACCCTCTGATACTGCATGTACAACTATATATGTCACATCTCATCTTAGCCTTCAATTTCCTCACCTAAAAGCAAGGGGGTTAGATTAGATGGCCTCTGAGATACTTTCAGTTCTAAACCTCTAATCTCATTTGCCTGGCCAAGTATATACTCCCTACCAATCTCTGCTTATTGAAGTCCTTCTCATCCCTCAGGATCAACTTAAATGTCACCTTCTCCAAAAAGTATTACCTGAACCTTTCAACTGGAAGTAATCTCTTATACATAAATCCCTCATAACACTTTATCTATAGTTATTCTATGTACTTACCACATTTTAATCTATATTATATATATGATATATAATCATATAATATAATTATATTATATATACTCATATCCCTGTTACATCTCTCCCCTTTGAGAGAAGTAACTAAGTCATATTTTCTTTTTTTATCCCCAGTAAATAATATATTACCTTTCTCATAGTAGGATATTAATAATGTTTGTTGGAATGCATTGGACTGAATCACATAAGAAATAAGGAGGGGAAAGTCCAGAAGTATGACATAGGGATTGCCTTGGGAAACATTCGTTGGTAGAATATTACCTATTCAGACTAGTAGAAAAATATTTTCTGATTCAGGACTGATGAGGAAATGGAAAATATTATTTGGCAAAAAAAAAATCAGAGGGTCATACATATATCCTCTCATTTTTTAACACCTTTAGGGAAAAAGATTTCACAACTGGAGTCTATCCTCAGATGTCTCATCTATAAAATGAGGGGGTTAGACTTAATGTCCTCTAAAATCCCTTCCAAATCTAAGTTCACCTATGATCCTATAGTGAGCCTATGGTCCTTCCCTGGGAACATGATTTAATGTTTGAGGTCTAATCTAAACCATTCCATTGAGCTAGAAGCTTCCTGATACAGAATGTAGAAAGCAGAATACAAATAATAATAAACATGAAAACATGACTTAGTACCCTTTGCCTCAAGGGGGAAAGATGAAACATGGTCAGGGATAATGACGTCAATTAAAATGAGATATACATATAGAATAGCTACAGACAAAATGTTACAAGGATTTAAGGAGAAATTTTTTTCCAGGCTTGAAGGATCAGGTAAGAAAGACTATAGAGCAGTGGCATTTAAGTGGGTCCCCAAAGGACAAGAAGTCCTCAAAGGGCAGAGATGGGTAGGGAGCATACACCAAACCAGGCAAATGAGATTAGAGATTTAGATAATGACCACAACATAAAGAAAGTCAACATGGAAGGGCAATAATAATCAGATCAACTACAATGCACAATGCTTCCACCATACTATAAAAGTCAAGGCACACAGCCTTCCTTTGAGTTGGTAATCAGCAAAACTAGAAAAGTGTGCACTGACATGCATGTCAGTCATGGTCATCCTCTTCAGCAAAGTTTTGCTGAACTGTTTTCCAGCAGTGGATGTGGGAAAAGGAGAGGGAGGCATCAAAATAATTGAAATTAACAAATATAAATTTTAAAATAAAATCAAGTAGCAAGTTTACCCTCTGAATCCTATTCCTTTTCCCAATAGATAAGCTATTCTTCTTCTAGCCTTTGTTTGAAAAGCCAGAGTAGGCACATTGCAAACCATACCTAATTTGTTTCATTTTAGATGGGGAGGCTACAATCAGTGGTGGGATACTGGAATGCACACAGCCTATATAATACTTTATGGGATAGTAAGAATTATATTATTATTATCCTATCCTTTATTTGTAGTTCTCTGATAAATGAAGAAAATACATACATTAAAAACTACTTATGAAATACTTGTCTGAATAAAAGTCAACATCAACTATAGTCTACAACTTTAAAATAAGATCTTTGGAAAAAGAAAAAGAAATTTTACACACACACACATATGCATATATATACATATGTATGTGTTTATGTAGATATGCATACACATATATAGACATGGAAAATTAAATATACAACCTTGATGGCTTTGAAACATTTTTCCATTTCTTTCCTTTCAAAGATGTTTTATTATTCACTGTTCATCTCCATCACATTCTCCTCTGTCTTCTTTTAATAAAAGTCTCCTTTTTAATGTTTTTAATTACATGAATGAAACTCACATTTCAATACATATAAAAGATCTGTGATTTCACCAGGATGTTTACTCTTTCGATCCATGAAATTCACAACCTCACTGTGTCTTAGTCCAAGAGGCTCTTAAATTATTTGTGTCATGGACTCCTCTGACAGTATGGTAAAACCTCTGGACCTCTTCTCATAATATTTTTAAATGCATGAGACAAAGATTTTTTTAAGTAAATTATATTCAACTACAGTAACCAAAATATTTTTAAAACAAGTACAAAATATTTTTAAAACAAGCACATAAGGCCCAAATCAAGAACTCATGAAATTACTCAATGAGTCCATAAGTTAATATGACCTAAAGAAAATATTAACTCATAACCAGCCTTCTGGTTCTTGAAAGAATGAGACAACATTTCTTCCTGAGACCATGCTTGAAGCTGGACTTCATATGCTCTAGGACCTGTGCTCTACTGACATAGCCTTTGAGAACCCAGGATTTCCTCTATGTCACCATGAAGCATTGGAGAAGGATTTTGGAATAGATTCATAAGACTATTGGAGCTAGAACTCATTTCTCACAAACTGTAGCTCTTTCCACATTAGCTGCACATAGGTAGGATCATCTCCTTGATCTCATCATCACTACTCTCTATTTCCTATTCCAGATTGAGTTATTGCAACACTTCTTCCTGGTTTTCCTCCTGCATGATAACTCCTCAGATAGATTTACCATGTGTTATGGATGCCCTATCCCTTAAGGGTATTCCTCAAAAATCTAACCTGGGCTTTCTTCTCTCTATATGCATCAACTCTCTTGGTTATCTCTTTACCTCCCATGGGTTTGATGATCATCTTTCTGCAGATAACTTCTAGATTTATATAACTAGCCCTAATCTCTCCTGAGCTTGTCACCCCCTTGTCAACTACCTGTTAGAAATCTCCATCTATATGAAAACAAAACATTATTTTTTTCCCTAATCCCACTACCTTCAAGCTTCATTATTCTGTTTAGGATACCATCATTTTTCCTATTCACCCAGTTTGCAACCTTGCTATCATCTTCAATGCTTTCTTCTTCCTCAAATCTAGTCAGTTGCTAAATTTTATCATTTCTACCTCCCCAAAATACCTCACTATCTCATAAAATATCCCTTTCTCCATTCCAATGGCCAAAACTCTCATTCAGGTCCTCAATACCTCTTACTTTACTATTGCCACAACCTCCTACCTGGATTCCTAGCTTCTGATCTCTCTTCCTCCAGCCAACAAGGATGAAAAATAATGTTGTATTGCCAAAGTAGAATGTAAGTTCCTTGAGGGCAGGGACTATTTTTTGTTTTGTTTTATTTTCTTATCTCCATCACTTAACAGTGTCTAGCACATTGGAGTCATATAAAATCTGTTGAATGAGAATGGATTAGGTTGGATTAGAAAAGATTTTAGAGATCCTCTAGACCACCTCAACTAATCAACAAGTATTTATAAAGCTCTTACTATCAGTATACACATGAGGAAACTCAGACCAAAAGAAGGGAAGCAACTTGCCTATGATCATACATCTATGGTAGTTAATAGTATAACAGGGACTAGAACTCAGGTCTTCCAATTCTCTGTCCAGTATTTTTTTTCCATAATACAGAAATAATTTATCTAATGTCACTAATTGGATCCATAAAAGTGTGTTATCAAGCAAAAGAGATTTAAAGGCAACAGTTCATTCCATAGTAATATTTTTATAAAAGGAGAAATTTTCCTGGGCAGTCAAATTCAGACTAAAAAGGCTTAAAATAAATCTTTTAAGAGACCTGAGACTTGGATAAGAAATTCCAAGTTCTGCAGCAGAACTAATAAAGTCATCCAGGTCCGGCAGAACTGTTTGTTGTTTGTCCTTCCTCCTCAAAGAGGACCATGACATTGGGAAGGTTATGTCATAACTTACAAGTGAATTGGATTTAAGTGAGGGAGGGTTGTGCAAAGCACCATCCTCACTCTCTTCTCTGGAGCCATCTGGGTCCAGTGACAAGATATAGATCAGGACAACTGGAGATGGCCCCTTGTGGGCAGTAGCTAGATGACAGGAAGAGCTGGGAGAAGGTACCAGAGTCACAAAGGAAAAGAAATGTCTTCATTTGGGAGGGAGAAGATCAAACCTTCAAAGGTTCTTTGTCACTAATTCAAATACAACCTAAAAGAGAAGAAATAGAGTAAGAAGCTCTTATGAAGGATGAAGATTTCTAATCCCAGGGCATTGATTTATCATGGACCAATTTCCAAATGATATAATATGTGCCCAGAACAAAACCACCACACATAAGACATATTACATGGTGGTCTCTCACTGAAATCTTACAAAAAGCAAAAGGAAATCAGAATGCCAGAATATGGTAAGGTGGAAAGATCAGTAGTCAGAGGCTCTGGATTTGAACCCCAGCTCCGCTACTTAATACATACCCATGTGACTTTGTGAAATTCATTTATCTAGATTTCTGTCTTTTCTTCTAGAAAATAAGAAATTGGACTCAATAATATCTAGAGCCCTTCTAGCTCTGTATCAGACATATTATACTGCCTTAGACTCAATGTCTAGACTCAGCTCTCCACATGGAGTGAGATTGACTGAGAGAACAAGAATATTTTAAAGTGTCTTAGACCTAACACCAATTCACTGAATGAATTGTAAAGCTGGAAAAGTAGTAGCCATTAAACATCCTTACCTTAGAGACCAGAATTCACACCAAGCTTCTGGCAGGGTCCTTAAAACAGAAGAGATAACCAATGTGAAAAGTGCTTTGAAAAATGAGGAACTCTGAGCACATACAATACCTTATTATTCCTGGAGTATTCCCTGCCACCCCCCCTTCCAGGCTAACCCTGCTTATACAGACATCAGAGCTCCAAAAATGCAAGCTATCAATTTCAAAATATAGATCATTTCCTACTAACCTTGATTCTTTCTCTTCTGTACATGCACATGATGGGATATCTGGTTACAACATATCTGGAAAGCACAATACCATTCTCAAATTTTAATTTCATTTGGTATTATGCTCAAGACTAAAGTCCTTCCTTACCTCCCAAGAAAAGTATTTTAAAATAGATGTGTTTACTTCAGTGAAAACTGGGCAATTGAAAGAAAATGATTCCCTCAAAGAACTGAAAAACCTAATGGCACTACATTACTAGATGGGCTAAAATGTGCACAGACAAAACATAGGGGATATTACACAGGATCTCATATCCAGGGATTTGGGGGCAGGGGATGGGGTGAGCATAGGGAAAAATTGATGACAAAAATCACCACAAACAGGCATGAGAATCCTACCTTATGAAAAAAATTCTACTAAGATTCTAGAACATATGACATTACATTGTCTAATTTCTCTTTCCAAGCTGAGTGAATTGCAAACAAAAGAGGGGATCAAAGTAAATTTAGATTAAGAAATTCTACAAGTTAAGTAAACAAAATGAATTAAAATTTACGAAATCGAACTTGCTGTCCTTAGTGTCCTCTTAATGATTTGAGCTGTTAGTCATCCAGGTGAACCTTTTTAAATATGTATAATTTTTGTCTCACCAGTACCCCTTTAATTAACTCTCTGGTCTAATGTGATCCAATTGTTTTGCAAATGGTTATTAACTTCTGCTCCATTGCACCTACAGTGACCAAGCTGTGCCTCTCCAGTGGCTGCCATTTCGTACATGAAAAAGAAAAGGCGAGGGCTGCTAAGGCGATATAATAGTAAGGCAATATAAAAATGGAAATGTCCTTGAAACTATTAACTGGTCAATGCTAATAACTTTTAGAAATGCTGCATAGGTGAATTTTTTTAAAACTAGTGATAGGAACAGAACAAGGCAGCAGGAACACTGAAGCAATCACCCACATTGGCTAAAATTAATTATAGAACTATGTTTGGATAACCAAGGTTACCCAAGCAACTCTTATCAACCTTATCAAAGAGTTCAATACTGAAAGTAAAATGATTTCCTTTTTAGTGATATGAAATGCCTTTAGTATATGAAATACTTCAAAATGTGTCTATCTTTTTACTCCAGTAGTAATTATTGTCAGTATTTTTTTTTTTTACTTAGGCCTTGCCTTTTTTGATAGTGCTTGTGTTTTTTCTTGATCTCATTTATTAGATGCTGGGAAAAGTCCTGGGAGGGAAGGGGGGGAAAGGAGGTTCAGACTCAGCTCTTCCCACCAAGTGTCAGGCCCTGGGTTCCTTTGCTCTTCAGAACCAGGAATATCAATCACCACCACCACCACCACACTAACCTTCACTGTGGATGCAGACAGAAAGTGAATACCATCTTAGCCTACATTCACAGAGGTACAACTTCCAGGAATGAGAAGGTGCTAGCTCAATTATACCTACTCAGATTACACCTGGAGTATTGTTTTCAGTCCTGAACACCAAAGGTTAGGTGAGAAGTTGATGATCTGGAGAATATTTAGAGAAGTCAACCAGAATGGTAATGGATGTAGAGTCTGTCTTGAAGATTAATTGAAGTGTCTGGGGATGTTAAGAAGACTAATGGTAAGAGAAGGAGGAATAGGGGAAGAGGCCTAATTGTTGTCTTCAAGTATTTGAAGGGCTATTCTATAGAAGAGAGCCATTGGCCTTACTGTGCAAGGCCCTAAGGGATAGAACTAGGAGCAGTGGGTGGAAATTGCAAAGAGCCAACTTGCAGCCTTCACAGAGGACAAACTTTCTAACAATTAAAGCCAGGCAAAGATAGAACATGTTGCCTCAGAGATGGTGAGTTTTGTCCTTCACTGGAGTCTTCAATCAACAGTTAAATTTGTCAGATATGTTGTAGTTTGGATCCTTTGGGGTCTCCCAGGACCTAGTAATTGACCACAAGAGGAGAGAAGCCACAGATAAATCACCTGCCTTGGCATAAGGTTATTATGTTATCCAAGGCCACATTTCTTTCAGATTCAGCTCTTCCCACCAAGCCATGTACATATACACTTCGGTCCAAACTGTAGCTAGATGGTGAATACTTAAAGCTATAGGTAGGGAAGTTGCCCTGTATAAATGAAAATGCTTTCATTGTCATACTAATATATTATCACATCGGTTGTAGGACCATCAGGATTGCCCTTAAGCTGATTCAGTGCCTTACACAACACTAAAACATTCAAATGAAAAGTGACTTTAAAACTTCCAGTGTAGGGTTATATGAGGGTAAAGATTTCACCCCAGCACAGGGTAGAGGATCCTCAAGAGGACAACATTGGGGAGGAGATATTTGCTTGCAACAGGAGATGTCAAACTCAAAACAGGGAGGAGCTGGTACACTGAGAAAGATTAAAAACAATTGAATGCAACAATTTAGTATTTGATAAACCTGGGAAGTATAAAATACCTAGGGAACAACTCCCTATTTGACAAGAATTGCTGGGAAAACTGAAAGGACCCCTGGTAGGAATTAGGTTTAAGCCAACATTTTATGTCATATCCTACAGTTAACTCAAAATACATATGTGACCTGAATATTATAGGTGATACCATAAGTAAGTTAGAAAAGAGCCAGGTCTAATATCTACCACAGCTGTAGGTAGTTTTTATGTTACGGACCAGACTTCACAGTCTGGTGAAGCCTATGACTTCTTTTGAGGACAATGTTTTTAAATGAATACAATCAAATACATAAAATTATAAAAGGAACCAGTTATGTTAAAATACTTTTTGAAAGTTCACAGATCCCAGGTAAGTGGGTGAATTCCTGATCAAAGAAGGCATAGAAACAATCTTAAAAAATAAGTCAGACAATTTTAATACATGATACAGATAATTTTGATTGCATGAAATTGAAACTATTTTTCATGAGCAAAGATAACACATCTAGGATAAGGGAAACAACCAGCTAGGGAAAAGAATAATCCTGATAACAAATGACTCTGATAAGGGTCTGATATCTAAGACATAAAGATGACTGGCAAAAATATATGAGAACAAAAATCATTCTCAGTAGATAAATATTCAAAGGATAAGAACAGTTCTCGTGAAAAGAAATGCAACAACTATATCCAACATTGCTTCAATATTACTAATGATAAGAGAAATACAAATAAAAACATCTCTGAGCTTTGGCTTCGTACATCAAATTGGCAAAACAAAAATGAAAATAGTCAATTTATTATTGTTCACTCATGTCCAACTCTTCATAACATGATTTGGGGTTTTCTTGGCAAAGATGCTGGTATGGTTTGCCATTTCCTTCTCCAACTCATTTTACAGATAAAGAACTGAGGCAAACAGGGTTAAGTGACTTACCTAGGGACACACAACTTTCTGAGGCCAAATTTGAATTCAAGAAGATGAGTCTTTCTTACTCTTCCACACTAATGCCACAGAAACCACCCTTGGACTTCTCACATTGGAAGTACAACATCTTAGCCCTTAGCCTCTCCCTCTGGTTGGCTGGTTCCCTCTAGAACTTCCATTTCAGGGAAGATACCCAGACCATCCAGTCTTCATTCCTCTCCAGACCCTACTCCTGTCTCTCTGTACCTTCTTCATTATACCCCTCCCTTCAGCCATTTTCATTCCCCTATTCCTCCCATATTACTTTTCAGCTTCCATTTATGTGTTATCTTCCCCCATTAGAATGTAAGCTTCTTGAGGTCAGGGACTGATTTTCTTTCCACTTACATTTTTATTCACCATGTTTAGTAAAATTACTAACATATAGTAAACACTTAATAAATGTATACTAACTTGACTTTGAATTTTTGTGGCCATTATATAAACTGCTCACCTTGTTCTGCTCACTTTACTCTGCATCAGTTAATAAAAGTCTTACCAATTTTCTTGGAATCCACCCCATTAATAATTTCTTACAACATACTAGTATTTGATTAAATTAAAGCACCTTAATTTATTGAGTTATTTCCACAATTAATGGGTTCCCATTTTGTTTCTACTTCTTTGCTACAACAAAAAAGTATTGCTACAAATATTTTCATATATATAAACTTTTCCTCTCTCTTTGATCTTTTTGGGTAATATGCCTAACAGTGGGATTACTGGGCAAAGGGCTTGTATGTTCAATGACTTTTGCTATATATTTCCAAATTGCTTCCCAGAATGGTTGAAGTGATTCTTAGATCAGACTTTACTGGATCTGTCTCCACATCTCCTTCAACAATTGCATTTCCTTCCATTGACATCTTGGCAATCTGACAGGTATGAACTTGAATATTAGAACTGTTATAACAAACGTTTCTCTTATTATTAATTATTGAGTCTTTCTGCAAATTGCTAACAAAATTCATCACAAAAATATAGAAAAAGAAATTCTATTCAAAATAACTACAAAACATACGAAATATCTGGGATTCTAATAACAAAGACATACTGAGAACTAATGTAACTTAATGGGCTTTGCTGCCAGGATCTGAACTCAGATGTTTTGACAGTGTCTTTTCCACTGCATTATAGAGAAGGCTAAGAAAAGAATTGGAAAACTATATAAACTGCAGCATTTGTGTTGGATAACCGCATGATACTAGTATTTGAATAAAGGCCACTGATGATTGGGAGACAAAGGACTACTAAGAAAGAACAATGAAGGGGAGAGACGAAAAAAAGATATTGTCCAAGGTCAGTAAATTTATCCAGACTTGCTGCATTGAGGTCAAAACAGAGTTCAGCAGGTTAAACAAGAATTAGAAGTCTCAAAAAAGTATAACAATGGCTCAAAGTGGAAGACTGGTCACCACAAAATAGACAACTGTATGAAAAGAGCTACCCAAGGGATAAGTAAAAGACAGCTTTCTCATGTGAAATTTCTTAAAAGCTAAAATTAGAAACTAGTTATATAAGGGAAAAGAGAGGAATCAAAGAAGGGATATGACCATGACCCAGGGTAAATGGAATAATCATATAATAAGAGAGGAAGTAGAGCTACTAAACTCTTGCTTCTAATTGATTTTTTTTTTAAATCTGGAAAGCACAAAGCCAGGGTGGAAACAGGGGACAGTAAGAAGTCAATATTCAGGATAGGCAGGGGCATAGGAAGTGAGTACCTTGGCTGTCCTTGATGAGTTCAAGGAACCAGTTTCAAAAGTATTCCTTCTAAGAGTACTGGAAAAATTAGTAGATGCAACTGTTGAGCCATTGTCAGTGATCTTTGAAATACCATGATCAGTAAGATAGCACAAACCTAGAGATTAAAAGGCAAATGTTGCCTGATTTTTGGGTGAGAAAGGAATAAAATAGTCTGAAAACTATAGACTTGGGAACAAAATCCTAGAATATATCAAAAGAATGGTTAGTGAGTATCTAGGGAAGGAAGCAGTGATCAATAAAGGCCAGCATGCCTTTATCAAGAATAAGTCAAATCAGACTCAGTTTAATTTTCTTTCTTAAGAGGGTTATTTACCTGATAGATTTGAAGAATGCTGAAGATATAATGTATTTAGGTTTTTTTAAAGGATTTGGAAAAAATCTCTTAGACTTCTCGGAAAGGTGGAAAAAATGTGAACTGGGCAATAGAAGATATATTCAGAACCAATTGAATGGTCAAACCAAAAGTCATTAATAGTTTGAAAAGCAGATTGCAACAGTTTACAAATAAGTAATTATTTAGGAGAGGTTATATAAACATTGTCCCAAGGAAATATATGATCAAAAGAGATGATAGGTCAGTCACATGGTGAAACCAAACAATAACCAATAAGTTCTATTTGTATCTCTGTGACACTGAAAAAACTTAAGGAAGGCCCTAAGCACATTGGGTGGACACCCTTTAGTGAACTTATGAGTAGACATAGAGAAGAGTTGCATAGAGTGAAGAGGCATATGGATTAAAACCACTTAATGTGAGTAAACACATTAATGTCATTGCATACTAGAGACAACTAGAAAGGAAGTTGCTGATGGAGTACTATGGGGATATGAGCTTTGTCTTCTATTTACCTTTTTTTTTCAATGACTTATAAAGGCAGAGATGACATTCTTGTAAAATTTAAAGATAGCACATAGCCTAGAGGGACATATAATGCATTATCTGACAGGATCCTAACTTAAATTTATTCTGTATATATCTTGTTTGTACATAGTTATTTTTAGGTTGGTTCCCTCCATTAGATGATGAATTCATTGAAATTAGGGCCTTTCTTTTGTCTTTCTATGTATCCTTGGAGCTTAACATAGTGCCTGAGACATAACAGACATGTCATTAAATGTTTATTGATTGACCAGATACCCTTACATGTGGGTGCTCTGTCCAAAGGAATGTAAATTCTGATTGCTTATCCTTTGCAAGGGACCTTGGAGTTTAGAGGCTAGATTTTTTTCTTTTTCCTTTTTTCTCCCTTATTTATTTATGCCATCATTGTTGGCTTTTTTTTTCCAGAAAACTGGGACAATTAACTCTTTTGTGTGATGTAGTTTTCACTTACAATTTCTTGAAATATTGCTCAGGTAAACCAGGCTTTGATAAAGTCCATTGTGATTCAAATTGAGCTACTTATCTATGCCTTTAAACCCCATTTATTTTGGCTTTCACTGATTAACCAATAATCCCAGCCCAAACCTCATTTGTTCATTGTTTGGATTCTGATGGCTCAGAGTAAGTAAAAATAGTAACTATTTCTGTTCTGGTCAGAAAATCTGAGGGTCTTCTTCTCCCAGATTGATTCTTTTGTGAAGAAAAACTTGGCCATTTTTTGCCTCACTTCTTATCTAGTCTTTAACCACCGAATAGGGTGGTATTGCCTCAGACAAAATTAGACTTGGTAAAGATCTTAGCTTAAAAAGGCCAAGGTCTCCCACTGCATCTGGGGCCATCACCATCTTGACCTATATCTTGCCATTGGATTCAGATGACTCTGAAGGAGAGTGAGGTTGATGACTTTGCATGGCTCTGCCTCACTTAAATTCAATTCACCTGAAAATCAAGACATCACACTCTTGATAATATCATTTGCCCTTTTCAAGACTGAAGGGCAAACAATAACAATTGGCTGACTGGCTAATAGACTAATACAGTGCTGTCAAAACACAAATAAAAACAGGGGCTACTAAACTGTACATAAAGATCCTTGATGCTGCATGTTGACTTTGAAAACCCCATTGACATAGAAAACAGTGTGTATATTCTATTGTATTTTTATTTATTTTGTTAAATATTTCCCAGGTGGCACTTACTGTGTGTTGAGAATGTTTTTGAATCCTCTGGACTAGAACACAGGGCCTAATCAAATGAGGCAAAATTTCATAGAAATACCCACAGTTTTTTATTTGAGTTCAAAAATATCTACTTCACAAGTAAAAAATGTGAGAGACTTATTGAGATAATTCATGTGAAAAAGATCTGAGGGTTCTCATGGACAGAAAGTTCATTATGAGTCAACACTAGATAGAGCAGCTAAAAAAAAGCCAATCTAAACACAATCTGAATTAGCAAAGATACGGTAAGAGTGTCTAGGACTGAGGAGGTGATAATCTAGCTATCCTCTACTGTGGTCAGATCATTTCAGTGTTATGTTCAGTGATTCGTTAGGAAGAAGAAAATATATACCTGGAGAGCTTTCAAAGGAGATCTTTCCACATGAGGATAGGTGGAAATAAAAAGGGAAGTGTGGTCTGAAGAAGAAACGGCTGAAGGATGATATGATAGTTATCTTTAGGTACCTGGAAGTCAAACAATGGAAGAGAGATTAGACTTGATCTGCTTAGCCCCAGAGAGCAGAACTACTAGCATTCGGTAAGAGTTTCAGAGAAACTATATGTCAAGAAAGATTTCCTAGAGATTAAGCAGAAAGTCAGTTAATATGTATGTATTAAATATACATTCTATGCCAGGCATTGGTCTAAATTCTAGGGAACAAAGAAAGGCAAAAATAGCTTCTTCTCTCAAGGTGCTCATATTCTAATGGAAGAGACTGTATGAAAAAAAGTATACATACAAAATCCTTAAATGAAAGTAATCTGAAGAAAAAATGGATTCATACTGTATCTTCTTCTGCGCCTGGTTTCAGCTCCAAGGAAAAAGATGCCCCTCACAGATGAAGTTCATCACCACTACTCTCATCTCCATGCTGCTAATTCAAGCCTTAAAGGACATGACATCCCTCAGCCTCCTCCCCCTCTGATTGGAGTACTGGAGAGTGAAGTAACAAAATTCTCCCAATGTCTTCCTTCACTGAGGGAAAAATCTGGACTTTTGGTCCAGATCAATTTGCAATTGATTTACCTGATTGCAATTCCACCGAAGACAATACCTCAGAACTGGGAACAAGACGTTCCCCTCACCAAGTATTCCCTATCGATTCCCCCACCCCACCACAATTTTCTATGCTTTTGGGGTGTTGTCTAACCTATTAGACCATAATTTCCTTGAGGGAAGGAACTGTTTTTCTTTTTATTGATTCTATCGCCAGCACTTAACACAGTGCCTGGTCCATAGCAGGCACTTAATATATGTTAACTGGATTGGATTGGGTTGCCCTAGGAGGTAATTAAAAAAGGTTGGACAAGATGACTTTTGGATTTACTTCTGACTCTGAAAGTCTTTGATTCTGCATTTTATGGGAATAGTATGATCCCTAGCACTCTTTAATCCATTATATTTATACTGCTATAGACCCAGAAGCTGGTATAAGTTAGGTGGTACAGTGGATAGAGTGCTGGGCCTGAAGTCAGAAAGACTCATCTTCCAGAGTTCAAATCTAGCCTCAGATACTTATAAGCTATATGACCCTGGGCAAGTCACTTACCCTTGTTTCCCTCAGTTTCCTCATCTGTAAAATGAGCTGGAGAAGGAAATGACAAACCACTCTAGCATCTTTGTCAAGAAAACCCCAAATGGAGTCACAAGAGTCAGACATGACTAAACAACAACATAGAACCAGAAAGTGAGAATTATAGAAATTGATTTTCTGCAAGTATACATTTCTAGAAGGTTAAGATTGATTTATGGCAACCAAGTATCTATTAAGTTAACCATGTTCCACCATCACCCCCAAAAAACCCTCAAATAATTGCATACAATAGGAGCAACAGATATCTGCATTTGATATACCCAAGCAGAAGGCAATACATTTAGGCAACTCCTTTCCCCTCCCCTATGGCTTTGTGCGTACTATACCATATATCTAGGGTTAGTCTCTGTGCTCAGGCAGAGGAAGAAATTGACAACTGGTAGAATTGCAGGACACTATTGCCCTGTCTCCAGCACTAGACCCTGTACTATTCATAGTGCAAAGAACTGCCAAACACCATGGGAAGGAGTTCCTATTAGGTTACTTTTTTATCCCCCAAAATTATATTCTCCTCTACAAAATACCAACTGAGCTTCCTCAAATATACTACTCCTGAATCACTGAAGGTCTTGTTTATCTGGCTAATTATGAGGGGGAGAACATTTTCCTAACTCTGTTTCTCCGGAGCCACAGGCAGCCTCATCAGAAGCCAGCAGGAAGCAGAGAGAAAGGTTGGCCCAGGTGCAGCTCTTGCCTTACTTTGTCAGCCTCAGAAAGAGAATGTTCGTCTCCAATGTATTGTTGGGAAATTATAATAATACTAACCTGTTCTTATGGAGTACTTTCTAGATACTTCCCATATTCTTTTACATTTATTATGTAAAATGTCTGATCCTCACACCCACCCCATGATATAGAGAAAACGAAAATGATCTTCCCAATCTTAAAAGTGAGAAGCTGAGGTGAGGTAGTGTCCAGTGTCACATACAAAGTTAATGCAGGGTATGGCTCAAGGAAGTCTGATCAGCAGGAGGTGGTATTAGACAGGGGAGCCTTGAGGTTTGGGATGTTGAATGCCTGTCGTTATGGAAAGTATGGACATGTCTAGACACCTCAGTGAGAAGATTAAGTCCATCTTCTGAGCCAGGGTATCTGCATATCTCATTAAAAATGGCTGACTGAGTCTCAGTGTCAATAATGGTTTCTTGGTTAGGCTTATAACTAATCAGAGACAGCTCTTTAACTTGGCCTTTTAGAGAGAACAGAGGTTTGGATAACTGAAAAAGGAAGAACCACAGTAGAGTGAAGAGTAGACCTGTGTCCAAGAAAAACCCTTCATCCTGTATATAACCTCCCCAGCAGCAGCACCACCATGGCAGCTACTAACGACAGCCTTAAAGGAGCAAAGGCAGAAGCATATCAGTGTTCCTTGCATGTTATCTCAGCCATTTGGTCCAAGAGATGGCAACTAGTCACTGAATCATTGTTATCATCATTTGGGGGCAGAATATTAAGGAGAAGGAAGGTGTCGTGGTATCAGTGGATTATTTTTGCCTTTGTGTACATTTGCTCATTTATAGAGTTAGGATCAGGCCAAGGGTGGCAGCAGTGGTGGGTGGTGGCAGCAACTGCTTCCAGGGTTCTCAGTACACAGATGGTGAGGGGATCAAGCAGCTGATCAGAGGGGATCTCTTTGCCAATGCTGAGGCAGGATTCTCTTGCTTTGCCTATGCTTGGATCTGGGTCACAGTCCTGGGTGGAAGTCCTGGGACAAGGAGAAGTATTGGCCTAGCAGAGCTTGTGGCAGCAGTGGAGAGGGAATCTTAGTCACAGTTCCAAGGCAGAAAAGTGTGCTTGGGGTCACTCACAGGCCAGAGCATAGACCAGGAGAGGAGTAAACATCTCTCCTTCGATAATACAAACTTGGAAGAGCTGAAAATTTACTGGCCCCTAGAAGTGTCTCTGAAAACAGCTGCACAAAACCCCTGAAACTTGGGACAGTACACACACACACACACACACACACACACACACACACACACACACTGGAAACAGAGACAAAGAGCTAAAAAGTCAAGTAATTGACTAGGAAAATGAGCAAACAGTGGGGGAAAAAATCAGCCTATAGAATCTTACTTTGGTGACAAGGAAGATCAAAACATACAACCAGAAGAGGACAACAAAGTCAAAGCTCCTACATCCAAAGTCTCCAAGAAAAATATAAATTGGCCGCAGGCCATAGAAGAGCTTGAAAAGGATTTTGAAAATCAAGTTCCTATTAGACAGAGGAAGGAGAGGGAAAATTGGGAACAGAAATGAGAGGGATGCAAGAAAACCATGAAAAGTGACTCAACAGCTTGCTAAAATACTGAAGAAAATAATATCTTAAAAAATAGACTAACCCAAATGGCAAAAGAGGTCCAAAAAACCAATGAGGAGAAGAATGCCTTAAAAAAACAGAATTAGTCAAATCAAAAAGGAGATCCAAAAGCTCATTGAAGAAAATAATTCCTTCAAAATCAGAGTGGAGCAAAAGGAAGCTAATGACTTTATGAGAAATCAAAAAATTATAAAACAAACCAAAAGAATGAAAAAATAGAAGACAATGTCAAAGATCTCATTGGAAAAACAATTGACGTGGAAAATAGATCCAGGAGAGATAATTTAAAAATTATTGTACTTCCTGAAAGCCATCATCAAAAAAGAACATAGACATCATTTTTCAAGAAGTTATGAAGGAAAACTGTCCTGATATTGTAGAACCAGAGGGTAAAATAGAAATTGAAAGGATCCACCAATCACCTCCTGAAAGCGATCCCCAAAGGAAAACTCCTAGGAATATTGTAGCCAAATCCCAGGTGAATAAGAAGGTATAGCAAGCAGTCAGAAAGAAACAATTCGAGTATTGCTGAAACACAATCAGGATAACACAAGATTTAGCACCTTCTACATTAACGGATCAGATGGTCTGGAATATGGTATTCCAGATGTCAAAAGAGCTAGTATTAAAACCAAGAATCACCCACCCAGCAAAACTGAATCTAATCCTTCAGGAGGGGAAATGGAAATTCAATGAAATAGAGGACTTTCCAGCATTCTTGATGAAAAGACCAGAGCTTGAATAGAAAATTTGACTTTCAAATAGAATCAGAGAAGCATGAAAAGGTAAATAGGAAAGAGAAATCATAAGGGACTTCCTAAAATTGAACTGTTTACATTCATAGGTGGAAAGATATTTGTAACTTATGAGACCTTTCTAAGTATTAGAGTTAGTTGGAGGGAATACACACACACACATACACATATATGCACACACATACATACCTATATAAATATATATATATATGTATATGTGTAGAGACAAGAGACAAAGGGGACAGGGTGAGTTGAATATGAAGGAATGCTATCTAAAAAATGAAATAAAGGGGTGAGAGAGGATTATATTGGGTGAGGTAGAATGGGGCCAATTATCTCACATAACAGAGGCAAGAAAAAGCTTTTACAATGGAAGGGAAGAGGGGAGGAGATGAGAGGAAATGAGTGAACCTTACTCTCATTGGATTTGGCTTAAGGAGGGAATAACATATACACTCAATTGAATATGAAAATCTATCTTACCCTACAGGAAAGTAGGGGGAAGGGGATAAGAGAGAGGAGTATAGAAAGGAGGGAAAAGGGAAGAGGGAGGTAATCAGAAGCAAACACTTTTGAGGAAGGACAGGGTAAAAGAAGAGAATAGAATAAGTAAGGGGTGGGATAGGATGGAGGGAAATATAGTTACTCTTTCAAAACATGACCATTATGGAAGCATTTCGCATGACTACACATATATAACCTATATTGAATTACTTGCTTTCTCAATGGGGGTGGGTGGGAGGGAGAAAGGGAGAGATTGTGTAACTCAAAGAATTAAAGATGAATGTTAAAAAATTGTTTTTACATGCTACTGGAAAATAAGATATACAGGCAATGGGGTATAGAAATCTATCTTGCCTACAAGAAAATAGAGAAGAAGGGGATAAGAGAAGGGAGGGGTGATAGAAGGGAGGCAGATTGGGGGAAGGGATAATCATAATGTGTACATCTTGGGGGAAGGGGAGAGATGGGGAAAAAATTTGGAATTCAAAATCTTGAGGAAGTGAATGTTGAAAACTAAAAATAAATTAATACAAAAAAAAAAACATGGTCCTTGTTGAAAAAAAAGAAAGAAAAAGTTGAGGGGGTATAATGGGGGCAAATTGAGGGTCTAAGTGACTCACCCAAGGTCACCACAGCTAGCATGAGTCAGAGTTTGGGCTTGAATCCAGGTTTTCATGACTCCAAGGCCAGCTCTCTATCCATCAGCCCCCACTGTCTCTACTTTGTACACAGCAGCCACTTAACAAGTATGTGTTGGGTTGAACTGATTGTGTGAAGGAGAGAAAAACGCAGTTATTGGAACTAAGACCATATTATGTCTTTTTTTTTCAGATGGATGTAACTGCTTTCCCCCATGAATTATCATTTTCCTTTTTCTATGTAAAAGAACTATTGCTAACCCACTGAGTCTCTGCATTAGGCCTTGCTTTGTCTCTTCTCTCTCTCTTTTTGTCACAGCTGGAATTGAAACAGATGGAGTTATTGAATGTGGAAAGGGAGACAAAATTAACACAGGTAATGAGCAGTAGTTTTACTGATGAAAGAGGAATTTTAGACCATTTGGAAAAATTCCAGAACCTTAAGATGTGAAATAAGATTAATCAAAACCTAGTTTGGAAGCAAGGGGGAGATATTATAATTATTTAACATTTACAAAGCACCAGCAGCATATGAGACACAGCACAGGACAAGGGGGAAGGCTTGGTCATTGACCTCTGGAACTCCATTATGTAGTACAAGAAAAAGGCTTCTATAAGTTGTGAACCAGAGCATATTTTAAATAGTGGACACTGACTTTTCATAAAAGACCTTCAGTTACAAGGAGCTCACTGACAACCTAAAGGCTCTGTTTATCTTCTTGTAAAGTACTAGGGACCCCTAACCCTGGTACCACATCCAAAGTCAGCAAGGAGTTAGTTTTCATGATCTATTCAGTATTTGACAATTCACTCAAACCAGAAAGGCAAAATTCATTCATGTCAGGCAGCATTTATTAACTGCCTATTATGTGGAGAACACCAGGCTAGGTACTGAGAGAAAAACAAAGTTTAGATAAGGCAGGATTCCTGACCTCATAGAGCTTTCTAGTCTTGAAGTATGTATTTGGGGTATATACTTCTATTCATGTATACAAAGATCTATTGGGGATTGTAATTCTTTTTTTTCCATGACACTGGTAATGCAAGGGAAATTCATCCCTACCTATGACCAATTTATCCCTCTCTCTTGGATGTTCAAGGAACAGCCCCGAGTAAGTTGAATAATCCTGTGCCAGTGGGATTTATGGGATAATTGGGAGGAAACTGGGATCCTTTATTAACCATTTAAATCGCTAGGAAGTTTTAATGTAAACTGGAAGCATACTGACCAGGTGCTATGGAAAATAGGATGTGAAACTATTTCATTAACAGAAAACGGTTTGGAGCTAAGAAGGGAGAGACATGTTCCTGATTCATGCATGACTTTTTGTGTGAGGTCAGAATCTGGCAGGAATAGCCTTATAAGGGAAGGTGTCAGAGTGAAGACATACGGGAACTGCAAAGAACAAGAGAAGCAGCAAGAGGGACAGATGACAATTATCTGTTGGGAACTACACAGCCCATAGTACTACTATCTATATTACTACCTGTACTGTACCCATAACACAACTACCTACAACCATATTGTAGGTAATACTTAGGAACTCTAATACAAGAAACAATACCTCTGAGGAGTGCATGATTGTAAGTGACCGAATCTATACGGTTCTCTGAGAACAGGCTTCTCTTGGTACATCAAAGATTTCCATGACCTCTGACATGAATTATATTTCAAAAGATCATGATGTCATAAATTTACAGTTGGAAGGAACCTTAAAAGACTGTCCAACTGCCTTTTACAGATCAAGAAACTGATGCCTTGAGAGGTTAATCAAGTCACTCAACATCACCCAGTCCTGGGAGCATAACAGATTCAAACACAAGTCCATGAACTCCAAATCCAGACAATTTTTCTACTACATTTATTATTAAACTATTTCTTCCTGGAGTTTTGTGAATTATGGTCTTGTAAAGAAAGATGGTAACAATGTGCTAGCTAATATCATAAAATGAAGTCCACAGATTTGGAGAGTGGAAGCAACAAGCTAGAAAGTGGAGAAATCTCCCCAAAATATGCACCAAATACTTTGTGTCACTGAAAAGTCTGACACAAAGAATATTGGGCTTGGGCTTTTTAACTGGCACTGTGACTTTATTGCTGAACTCCAAATGAGGAAAATTTCTAAAATATATATACATACACACATGTAAATATATATACAAATATGTGTTCATGTAAAAACTGCAAATGTATTCATATACATGCACATTCATATACATGCACATATACATATAAGTAAACATTATGTAATTTCTATTCTTAGAGCTATCGTGATCGTACTACTAACTTTTCATCTGATATAGCCTGGACTTGAGAGTCTTGCTATCACCATATAGGCACCGAAATGGTACAATAGATAAAGAGTACTGTATCTGTAGTCAGGAGGACCTGAATTCAAATCTTGCCACGGAAACTTACTAACTGTGTAACCCTGGACACAATACTTAACATCTGGTCATCTCCATATCCTCATCTACAAAATGAGAATAATGAAAGCAACTAATTGTTATTGTTATTATCCCATGACTAAAATTAGAGTTGATTGTATGACTGATTAAATCTCCAGAGAAAAAGAAGACAATGAGGTGAAGGTGATAAATAGGGACAAGATCACATCCTAAACCACTCTCTATGGTAGAGATTGGAAAGACCTGAGAAAGGTTCTCTACTCTGCCCCTATTTAGTAGGGAGGAAGAAGCAAAAAGGATAAGTGCCAGAGGCCAGTTCTGCCCTCCACAGTAATACCTGGTGATTTGCCTAGGGTCACATATTCATTCGGTGTTATGGGTGAAAATTGAAACCAGGTCAACAAATGTTTATTTGCTTGTATCCTTCTTTCTCTCCTTCATCCCTCCCTTCCCTCCTTCCTTCTTTGAGGTATTTCATGTTCCAAACAAATAATCTATTTGTTATCCCAAATTTAGTATTTGATTTTTTGCTTCCATTCAAAGGCTATGTGCCCTGTGCCTAGAAGTTACTCCCTCCTTTTACTTTACCTAATAGAATTTGTTTTTCTTCAGGACTCAAGGATAAAACTTGGTCTGTCCAAGTTTTCAAACAATCTATTAATTGCTAGATCTAATGGGGTTTTTTCTTCAGGTCTCTTCACATTCAGGTTACCCTTTTTAAGATACTCTACATTTTGCCAACATTCTACTTAAAATCTATTGCCCAGCGCTGAATAAAACACTCTGAATGCAGTTGTAATGGCAAGCAAAGAAATACTTAGTGCCTTGTTTCAGCTGCTTAAATATTTAGCACCTTGTTTGAATCCAGGTGTCTTTGAGCCTTGCCCTGATTATATCAAGTCTTCGTTAAAAAACAGAACTTATGAACCCCACAGTGGGAGGAACTTGCTGATGCAACAGGAAGGAGCTAATGACTATATATAAGGAGAAGCCCAAAATAGGAAAGAGCAGAATTGAGAAGGGGAACTTTGTGGTGGCCAGGCACTCTGTTTGTGCTGATTTTTGTTTGTGATACTTTGTACAGAAGCCCTGGGATCTTACTAGAAGCCCTGAAAAAGGGTTTTCTTATTGTCTGTTTACAGAAGTCCTGGAGGAGGGTTTTGGAGGTCCTAGGACTATACTGATGATTTGTGTTGAGTTCTCAGACTTTGTTTGAGGGTCTGCATTGATTTCACAGGCAGATAGTTGATGATGTTGCCAGCAATGTGTATGAATTTTATTGTGACTCTGTTAAGCTTTGTCTTCCCAGAAACAGGAACTATGAAGGACTTGAGGTGGACTGGACACTGTGAGCTTCAATATGGAATGGGAACTGGACGAGGAGCTGAGAGCTGCCTACCTGTGAATCCAGGTGATGATTGGGTAGATTCGGGCAGGAGTTGGGACCATGGAAGAGGAACCATGGAATCTGAGAGTCAGCCTCAAGATGAAAAGACCTCTTCTTCGGTACTTTATGCTGACTAAGAAGATCATGATTTATGTGACCTAGGGGTGGAGAACTTTGACCTCTGCATTGTAGGATGATTGAGTTAAGGACCTACTGAATGACATCTTTTAAATTTTAAAACTGTGTGACCACTTTGGTGAAAACTATGTGGCCACTTTAGTGATAAGTTGTAATGTTATAATATTGTGAATGCTGTACTTTGGTTTCTGTAAATGTTTTGCTTTAATTTACTGCTGAATAAACAGATAGTTCACTATACTATGTGATCAGAACCTTAAAGTTTTCACAGCAGCAGTCCTCTGGAAAGCTGCTCATGCTTGGCTTTACAGCAGTCTGTCCAGGACAGTCTTCAAAAAGAACCATTACGTTCTTACTCCTTTAAAACTCTGATTCTCTGAATTCTTTGAAACTCAACAAGTTTTTTTGCCTCCACACTGTGGAGTATTTAATGCACTGATACCTCCAGGGTTATTTTTTTCAAATGAACTGTGGCCAAGCCTTGCTCATACATCCTGAAATTTTGTAGTCAACTAATTGAACCTGAACATAAGACTTTAACCTCTACTAAATTTCATCTTTTCAAATTCAACCCATCATTCTAGTTTATTGACATCTCTTTGGATTCTGACCAAACTGTTATGTTGAATATAATATGTAATGGGATACATGTTATATGTATGTGTGTAGATAGATAGCTTTGTAAAATTAATGAGCTTACCTTCTATGACTTCATTCAAGCTATCAATAAAAATGTTGGAAATCCACTAGAGGACTGACACTGGATCATTAATGACTCTCCCATCTCTGCAAGTGACTCTCCAGACATTTCTGTCTCCCCATCAGCTGTCTTTTTGAGCCTGGAGATGCCTCCAACCCCTTTGTCAGATTGGTTAGTTCCTGTCCAGAATTCAAAGCATTGCCTGGAGCAACAATATTCCCTTCTCTCCAATCTCCACTTGGGACTCTCCAGATTGTTCAATATTCCCTCCCCTCACCCTACTTTTCAGCTCCCTTTTATGTTCTATCTTCCCCCACTCAAAAGAAAGCTCTGAGAAGATGGACTATACTTCTTTTTGCTCATGTTTTATATTCCCAGTGCTCAGAATAGTACCTAGCACATAATAAACATTTTAATAAATTACTTATCTATTAATAATTCAACTAATTCCAAATCTATCATATATCTCACATCTCTCCACCTAGTCTATAGGGGCAGTATGCTTTGTTGGAATCTATGTATACTATGGAGAATATGTCAGCCCCAAAGAGTTGCTTTGACAATCAAATGAGATGGTTCATGCAAAGTCTTTTGAAAAGCTTAAAGTGCCATAGGAACATCAGCTGTCATTATTATAATTATTAATACAATGTTCTCCAATGTAGCAGTCTATAAACACAATCAAAAATGGAAGTAAGATTAGCTTGGCTGATCAATTCTTGATGAAGTCATGCTTAATGGTAATTGTTTCCCTTTCTAAATGTTCACATGCAAATACTTCAGTACATTTTCTAGATTCCCAGATTTGATTCTAGGATCTAGATTCTTAGATCCTGGATCTAGATTCTAGATTCCTAGTCAGGAATACTAGTCAAGTTCACTGGCCTATTTGAAAACCCCATTCTCTTCCCTTTGTCAAAACATCAGGATGTCATTTGCCTTTCTACAGTCCTGAAGCATCTCTCTTAGTTTCTGATATTTTTCCAAATTAGCAATCACATCAGCCAGTAGTTTCAGTACCCTGATATGTAATTATTCCAGACTTGGTTATTAAACTCATCAAAGGCAACTAGGCACTCTCTTGCCATTTCCTCATTTGTGTACCTTTTCTATTTCTTATTAGTCATTTTTGTTTCTCTTTCCCAGTCTAAAGATCATACTCCCTGAAAGAGAAAACAGAACCAAAATAGGAGTTGAGTACTTCAGTTTTCTGTCCTTCTGCTTTGACCATCCCTCCATCCACACCAAACAATGGTCTCATCCCTTCTTTGATCCCCCTCTTTCTACAAATGGAGCTGAAAAGTCCTTTTTTATTCTCTTTAACTTCCAACATCACTGGTTGCAGCACAGTGGGCATTCACACTACTGACATTCTATTTGAGTATGGGACTGCTCTGGGGTCAGCAAGCATTTACCAATTGCTTCCTATGTGCCAGGCACTATGCTAAGCACTAGCGATACAAAGAAAGGCATGAACAACCCCTGCTCTCAGGGAGTTCACATTCTAATTCCGCTCCATGCAATTCATCCTTAATTACCTGCCTTTCATCTTATTTCTTCTTAAAATAAAAAGTGGTAGAAGAATCCTTCTTACATCGACATTGGTCTATTGTAATGCTAAACAAAGGCAACTTCCCAAGGTTCAAAATACCAGCATAGATGCTCTCCATTTTATTCAGTGAAAAATTAAGAACAGAGAAAATCAAAATATAGCATCATTCAAAATACAGCATTCACCAAATATAATTCAATAATCTCCAAGTACTACTCCACCCCTGGACATTTTAATTCATTTAGTCAATCCCAAAGACCCTCTTCTAAGTCCTACTCCACCCCTAGGCTGTACATTCATTTAGTCAACCACAAAGCCCCTCTTCTCAAATGGAGATTAGTTACCAGTCATAAATAAAGTACATTCATTTGTTCAATCACAGAGCACAAAAAAGTCAAAAGTTCCCCACCCTTGGATCACAACTGAATCTACCCCAGAGTTACAACAAGCTTAAGCACAGCATTTAATACCCAAAGAGAGGTCTTTTCTTCATCTTGACCCGAGGCAAGTTCTCAGCAATCTTTGTTCCTGGGGGAGACAAAGCTTAGCAAGGCCACAAGATATATTGCCAGTGTCTTCACTAATTTATTCTCTGTCTGCAGAACAGTCTTAGAACCCCTGAAAACATTAGCAAAACCCTCTTCCAGGATTTCTGTAAACATACAGGAAGAAAATCCTTCTTCAGGGCTTCTGAACCAACAGCAAGGTTCCAGGACCTCTGCAACAACAGCATTGGCCTTCACCAGTGGGCACAATTCACTCTCTGCCTGCAGAACAGTCTCAGGAGCTCTGAACCAACAGCAAGTTTCCAGAACCTCTGCAACAACAGGACTGTCTTTCACCAGTGGACAAATCTGGCAAAACAACATCAAGACAGACAGACAAAGTACCAGCATAACAGCCATGTCTCCTCAGTACTTGGCAGCTCTGGGTGGCAGCTCTCAAAAGTTCTGGGCAATTCAAACTGGCCCTCAGAAATCCTCTCCATCTCTCTCTGACTCCAAGATGCTGCTTCCAAAAAGTTCTTCTGCCTCTCTCTTTGCTTGTGTCTCTCTAAATTTACATCACCAGCTCCTCTCAGTTCAGCACTCTCTTTTCACATCAACAAGTCCATCCCACAAGTGGGATTCACAATCTCTGGGTTTTAACACAATCAATCCAAAAACCAAGCCAATACAAGGGGATCTTTAAATTCCATTATTATCACATCTATTTAGACAGCTCCTCTTTTTCTTTCTCTTTAGTACTGTTTCTATTTTTATCTTCACCATTTTGTTTTTTTAGAATTTCTCATCGTTCTTGAAATTATTTCCTCCATAGAATTTTAGATCAAGGGGCCATAACCAATCTTTCTCTGTATTTTACTGTATTTTTTATGACTTCATTCAGAAGGAAATAAAAATTAGCTTTCTTTCAATCATGAAACAAAGCAATGATAAGCCTAGTTAGTTTCTTTTTTCAGCGTCCATTTTTGAAGCATACGTATAATTTAAAACTCAGCACCATTGGTTTTGCCCTTCATATTAAGCATATCACCACTGAGATCAAGGTGCAGCACTAAAAATAACAATTAAAGGAAATATTTTCTCTGAAATCAACTTCTTAAGATTAGCTAAATTAGATTAGAATTGAATTGTTCTCAGAGTCCAAAAGGAAAATTTTCTCTTTTATTACCTAACATACATGAGGAAATTATAACAAAATCAAAAGCATATATCATCAGCTTGCAAAATGCAAGGGCATTATGCTATTTTATGTTATATATGTATATTTATATATGTATGTGTATATTTGTTTTAGAGATACTACAAAAGAAAAAATCATTAATCATTACTCTTTTCTCATTTACCATGTGTTCAAGTAGAAAGAATACATTGTGTCCATCACTCTATACTCTAAATCTGTGAGGATCACTTACCCCTCACTGGTTCCCTGCAAATATCTTTCATAGCATATTTTGCTCCAATTGCCCAGATTCAGCATTTACCAAAGTAACAACTAAAGTAAAGATGGTAGAAATTCATTACTTATATTTTTAAATGATGCAGAAGTAATTCATTTAGAAGGTTTAGAAAGTTGAGAAGGAAAATAAATGTGATTCCACATCACATTGTGGGAAGTAGATCTATTGGAACTGCTAAAAAATAAATTTGGTAAGCAGTGGGAGAATGTCAGAAAATTTAACCTAGTCTTAATTGGTTCAGTAATCTGGGATACCAGACTGTATCCCAGTGAGGAATAGATAGAAATATAGCATTGAATTAAATATAACCAATGTTCCCTTAAAGGCTCTTGACCAACAAGGTGTCTCCCATGCTAGGTGGTGTAATGGATAGAGGGCTGGATCTGGAGTGATGAAGACTTGAATTCAAATCCAGCCTCAGACACTTACTAGTTGTGTGACCCTGGACAATTCATATAAGCCCTGTCTGTTTCAATTTCTTCAGTTGCAAAATGGAAATGATAATAGTATGTACTTCCCAGAGTTATTGTAAGGATCAAATGAGATAATATTTGTAACCTGCTTAGCACAATACCTGGTACATATTAGAAGATTAATAAATGCTTGTTCCTTCCCTATCTCCCACATATATTTCCAAAATTATACATTATTCCTTGAAATATGTAACAACAGTGATAATGTTACCCTATGACTATTCTAAGACCCTCACTACTATAAAATGAGGCATAAAACATGGAAACACCAGAAGTGTTTGCCATTGTCATGGAGAATGTCCACTAGAGTATACAAATTATGTTATGTACAAAGCATATTATGAATGAGATGATATTTGTGAATGACATTATACTGATTGTTATCAAGCACCAGAGCGTTCCAGAGACTCCTAAATGAGATCTATAACCACTCAAAAGGGTCCAACCTCACTATCCACAAAGGAAAAGCCATCTGTATAAAGAAAACCTTTAATCTAGATAATGACATGAGAATGGGAGGAAATGCCTTTGGAGAATTACATAGTTCTTTTTAGGACTCCAGGATGCTCCCTGAAATCAAACAATCAATCAACAAACATGTATTAATCATCTACTATGTACTAGGCAGTAGGGATATATACACAAAAGAGTAGTATCAGAGGCAGCTAGGTAACACAGTAGATAGAGCATTCAGCCTCAAGTCAGGATGACTTGTTTTCAACTCCAACTTCAGACACTTACTAGCTGTGTGACCCTGAACAAGTCACTTAACCTCTGTTTCAGTTCCCTCAAGTGTAAAATGGGGACAATAACAATACCTAACTCCCAAGGATGTTATGGAGATCAAATGAGATTTTATTTATAAACTGCTTAACACAGTAACGGGCACATAGTAGGTATTTGATTTTGGGGTAAAGAAAATGCAAGGTATTTTTTTTTCTGGGGAGACACTAACAGCTGAAAGGAACAGGAAAGGCCTTACCTAGGAGATCTGCAAAACCAAGGTCTACCTTTCTAACCCAAATAGTCTTATAGTCCTACTATAGGACAGAATGCTATGAAACTCTATGAATTCTGAAGACCTGAAGTTGAGAATCCTCCAAAGAGACACTGGGTAAATGTTTAGTAGGTATGAGCAAGAATTAACATGCAAAGAAGACTGCTTCTTCTTTGTGAAGTACATCATCAAAGAAATGGGGAAAAAAAAGATGACTGTTGTTGTCTTCAAGGTGTGTGTGTGTGTGTGTATCAAAAGTATATAAATAAGTTTGTGCATATGAATAAAATCAATACACAATGATCCAGTGGACCTGTGATCTCATCCATGTGGTTATTTCTTCCAATAAGGCCACCCATCTAATCCATCTTGCACAGTTCATGCTATATCCATTACTCTTAGATCTTTGGACATATAAGTTGCACATTGGTTACTGAATTATTTAACTGAATTTTATTGACTTCATGCATAACATACTTGGGAGCAGAGTCATGGAGATGCCTCTTGTCAACTACTCAGGGGTAATCCCAAAAGACTCAACCATGGAACACCACACTTGACAACTAAAAACGTCAAATTCTATTTTTTTATCTCAAAAGGGCAATGATTTTTTTAAAAAAATAAGTCACAAATCCTGATTCTGATTTCATTCACAAAGAGATAACACTCATATTTTTACCGCAGAGAGTTGTCAGGAACAAAAGTATAACAGGTTAGCAAGTTTCCAGAAATGAATCCCCAACTCTAAATCCACTTCTAATTCATGTTTTCCCTCCTCCTCCATCCCCACTCCACTCTGACCAGTTTTAATCCTGACCTATGCACATTTTTCCCTTCTATTTTCTCCTTCCAATCAGACTCACAATTTCCCATGGAATTTCATCGGTAGGGAACAAACTCTGGGCTACGAAGTATATTTTACACATCATTCCTAGCAATAGTGAGTGAGATGGGCTTGGCCCATCCTAGGGTAGCAGAATCCACAGTGGCATACCCAGGATGGCTGCTAGCACAGAATCTTAGATCTGCTAGCTGTCTGAGCGGTCAACAATCTTTTTTAATTACATTCACTAGTTCAGGGAAAAGTTAGCACCCTGAACTTCAGAGAAAATACAAAGAGAAAAAATAAAAGCAGAGAAATAAAAGCCAACCTACAGGGCTCCAACTGCCTGAATCAACTCTACACTTTACATACATCCCTAGATGGAGAAAGCCTTTACATTTGCACAGTCAGAGAGTTCTGACAGTCACTCAGAATCTCAACCAGGGAATTACAAGATCCTTATCATAAGCAAGCCCCCAAAGCAAAATACCAACAAGGGGTTCTTAATCTAGGGTCTGTGAACTTGTTTCTAAAATATTTTTATAACTATATTTCAATGTAGTTGCTTCCCTTTCTAATGTGATTTATTTTATTTTATCTTATATATTTAAAAACATTATTCCAAGAAGGGGTCCATAGATTTCACTCAACTGTTAAAGAGATGGTGCAGGGTGGAGAGGGTGTTAGAGACTGAATCAGGAAAACCCAAGTTCAAATCTCAGACACTTACTTGCTATTTAACCCTGGGCAAGTGCCATAACTTCTGTCTGTCTCAAGTTACTCAACTGTAAAAATGGGTATCATAACAGCCTTGCTTCTCAGGGTTGCCATTAGGAACATAAGAGGTAATATTTGCAAAACACTGTGCAAACTTTTAAGTAAAATATAAATACCACTTATTATTACTATTATTGTTACCATGGTCTATGACAGAAAACAGTTATGAACCATTGAGCTGGATGTTATATTTGGGCTTTGAATCTGTTCTAGCAATAATTACAAGTGTACATTTCTTTTCTGGGGTATGTGGTCCCTCATTGCTAACAAACAGGATGGGCTTTTTCTCTACTGGATTTTTTTTTACTCTTTTGTAATTTTTGCTCATAACAGTACTCCTATCTTATGTCATTGTGTATGAATTACAATTTAGTGATTTCTCATTCAGAAGATCAAATAAGGGTTTTTTAAAGACACATTTAAGGTATTGTGTTTTCTTTAAATGAAGAATTATTGCTCTGTTCATCTTTCATGACTAAATTTGAATATTTATTAAAACAGTGCCCATGCAGGTCAAGCCAACGTCAGTGTTTGTTGCCTCTGCTCCTTGATCAACATGTCATACACTTGTGGCTACTGCAAGCTGCTTGCCCTCACTGCCTGTCATCTTGATATTCTGTCAAGTCCCTGTCAGTGGCTGCACTTGCCCAGGTGTCCTGGTGGAGGGTTGTGTTGTTTCAAGCTGTTTTTCAGTGTGTCCTTACCGTGCTTTCTCCTGATCTCTCTGTAAGCTTCTACACTCTCTGAGCCCATCATTCATATGATCAGCACTACCTAGGCAAGCCATTTAATTAGAGGCATTTGGCTAACCCAGGCAGGAAAATGGGAATGTTCCAAAGCACTAGAAGCTTTGGAAATATATGGCCCTGATGGAGTTATAGCTCCTGATTATAAAGAGTCTAACCTCTGCAGGAAGAATCTCAAGGTGGCTCTTGTCTCAACAAATATATAAATGGATGGAAAAGTCTTTTTGAAAAGAAGCAAAAATTTAAAGAGGAATAGAGGGCAGTTGGGCAGCTAGATGGTACAATGGATAAAGCCACCACCAGTATCCCTTGGGCTACTTTGGATCTGCTTTATACATGTTTTATTTATACTTTTTTTTTTTTTGCTTCAATCCTTTTAATTCACTTTTAACCACAGGAGCTGTGCATATGTTGTTGCTTTCACCAAAACATAAGTTCCTTGAGGGCAGGACTGTTTGACCTTTGCCTTTGTATCACCAGTACCTCCCAGAATATCTAACACTTAGTCAGTACTTAATAAATGGTTGTTCTTTAATGGGTTGATTCTTTTTTCCCACATATAATTAGTTGGGAGATTGTCCATGTCTGCTTTACACTCAAATATCCAACAGTCAGTAAAAGACTGAATCAAGTCAGTTGTTTGGCACAAACAGAGGAATCACTGATTAAATTGACTATATATTTTGGTCTTAATGTACTGAGTGTAATGACAAGTCATCCTGGATCTTCCATTCAGATGAAGCTAGCATGCAAGTTCCCTGTGACTTATTTGGGTGAATGACTCAAGTTTGGTGTGCATATTTATTTATGTATACATGACAGTCGTTGGAGTTCTGTTACTGTAACCCTGTGAGACAGGGAATACAAGTGTCATTATTCTCTACTTTACAAATGACACTACGGAGGCACAAAAACATCAAAGGATGTGTACACAGTCACTCAGCAAACTCAGGCCCTGAACCTAGGTCTTTGTCCTAAGTCAAATAATCTTTCCCCAACAATACACTGTCTTTGAGGGTATGATAGATTAGAAAATCACTCAGAGGGTTCTTCTGGTCCTGTCACTTCTGTACATAAACCAGAGGAAGTACATTAACATAATGGAAATCTTGTGAAGTTTTAGAGCAGAGTCAAAGAATTTTAAGATTTCAAACTAGAAGGCATATTAGTGATCAACTAGTCTAATCTCGAATGAAAAAATGAAGAAATTGAAATCCAGTGACATAAAGTAACTTATCAAAGGTCACCCAGATGCTAAATTGAAGAACTGGGATTAAAACCCAAATCTTTTGAATAAATAATGATATTAATAGCTAACACTTATACAGCACCTACTGTGTGTCAGGCACTAAGCTAAGCACTTTATAATTATTGTCTCATTTGAGTCTCCAATAACTCTGGGAGGTGGGGGTGATTATTGTCCCCATTTTACAGATGGGGAAACTGAAGCAAACAGAGTGACTTGCCCTGGGTCACACAGCTAGTGTGTCTGAGACCGTATTTGAGCTCTGGTCCTCCTGACTCCAGGGCCAGCACTCTATCCACTGTGCTACCTAGTTGCCTACGATTAACGATGGCCCATTTATCCTAAGTTATTTGCAACCTAGTCTGACAGAACTGTGTATTGACCTCTAATATACAAAGAGAAATTTAGCTTTGCAAACTGATACATTTCAGCAGGGAGGCAGGGGAGGGGCAAGGGGGGTAGAAAAAAGTATGGCCACTTTGGCTGTCAAACCCTCTCTATCTCACTCTTGAATAAACCCAGACAGTCAGCACCAAATTTCTGATCTGCTTTCAGTCTTTTAAAGCTACTTCTTTTTATTAACTTTCATTTGGATGAAACCATGAGAAATTACAGCAAATCTAATAACATGAACATTAAAAAAATACCATAATATCAGTGGAACATATTTCCTCCTGGTTAGTGGTTTCCTTTTGATTAAATTATGCATTTTTAATATAGATTCTTCATTTCTCAGTAGTCACATATAGAAGAGCCATACCATAGTGTAGACTAAAGGCATTTTACAGGTTCCTATATTTATATATAACTGAACTCTTTTGTACTCCAAACTGCTTGAAAGAAATGTGATCCAAAATGCTTAGTAAATATTTATGTTACGAATCCTCACAGCACTTCTAGGAAGGGGATAGTACTATCTCATTTTAAAGACAGGGGAAGAAAAGAAGGACATAGAAGCGAAAGTGGCTTTTGCCCAAGGTCACTAAGAGAGTGATACTGAAACAAAAATAGAACCTGGAGCTTTTCACTCTTAGACCCTGGTTGTCTCCAAGAACAAGTATTTCCCATTTTCATCATCTTTCTGTATTATTATTATTATTATATTTTACACAGCCCATAGGTGTTGTTTTCCTTCAATGGCACATCACCATCTCAATTTGGGAAGCATCAACTCACATAGTTTTTGTGACACTCAGGGAGATTGAGGAAGACATTTCTAAGTCATTCCACAGAGTTTTCTTTTAGATAATGCTTTCTTCCCTTCAGTTCTTATATTTGGAACTTTTGATGGATGAGTTACACAAACCTAAATAGTATAGCTAACATCCATTATGAATGGTGCTCACTAGGAGCTCCTATAAAATACAATTCATTCCATGCATCCATCCATCTATTAAGATTTAGGCTTAGAATGTCAGAACTGGAAGAGACCTTAGAGATCAGCTGGTACAAAGTCTTACAGATGAGGAAACAAGCTTAGAGAGAATTTATTTGCCCATGAACCCAAACCTTATATTAGTGGCAAGAATGGAATTCAAACCACACCAGTGGTTTTTCCACAATACCTATGCTCATGCATATAAAAACTCCATGCTTGGTACTGAGAGAAGCACAAAGATAAATATGAATCACATGTGTTGGAGCTGGACCTAAAGGGCTCTTCGTGATAGCCAGTGTTCCCAATGAACTTGAAGTCAAGTAGAAGAGATCACACACACACACACACACACACACACACACACACACACACACACAC
>NW_027186473.1:26364457-26399130 GCF_028583685.1 Petaurus breviceps papuanus
CACACACACACACACACACACACACACACACACACACACACACACACTACAAAATAGAACCTGATAAGCAACAAAAAAATAAAATAAAATAAAAAAGAAGCAGCATAACATAGTAAATAGAAGTCCAGCCTTGGAATCAGAAGATATGGGTTCCAGTCCTGCTTCTGTCACAGATATATGACCCTGGGCAAGTCATTTAACTCATCTGTGTTCCATGTAATTCTCTAATATTATGAATTCTGCAAAAGCTGCCTCAGTGAAGGGAGATGTCATACAGATTTGCCATGCCAATAAAATAATCAATCTAGACCAAAAAAAAAAGATACAAAAAGTAATTTCATATTACTTTCACCCCCAATTTGGTATTTTGCTCATACATCTCCATCCATGTCTCTCATAGGAGAGTATCTACCTACCACTAAAATCTTATTCTAAAACTCCATCATAGGTAGAGGTAAGTTTATTCTTGAAGACTATCCCCATGAAGCATAAGCTTTGGGAAGTCTTACATAATTGGAATGGCTTCAAATACAGTCCAAGTTAGGAACTGTATGTTTGTCATCCATGGACCAGCCTAATTAAATACATTGATACTCATTACTAAGTTGACAGCAAGTTGATGGATTTTTCAGCCACAAAACTCATTCTTCAATGTGTATCAATAAGAGAAGTACTACAACTTCTTCTAGATATGCTCTTCTCACTGGATTCTCATGACTCTACTCACTTCTAGAGACATGAAGACATGGTTGTGGGCTCAGACACGAATTATTAAACGTTAGGTTTATACCCCAAAGCTGCCTTTTAATAAGTTATTGTGTATGGTAAAGACAGGAAGTTTTGAAAACTTAAGAATTCTGATCAATACAATGGCCAACCATATTTTGAAAGGACTCATGATGCGACATGCTATCCACTCTAGATAGAGAGTTGATAGACTCAGAATACAGAATGAAGCACATTTTCTTTTCCTTCTGTTTCATTTCCTTTCTGTTTTTTTATTTGTTTTTCTCACCTTCTCAATGAGTGAGGGAAGGAGAGTAGAGAGAAAGAGAATACAAGACTGAAAATTAAATTGAATTTAAAACATTTTTAAATAAGCAATTATGGATAGATTGATGACAATGAGCATTAGAAGGGAGTACACATTGCTTTTGTCAATCACTCATACCACAGAGATAGATGGAAAGGTTAATATATACAATTAAGGTGGCATTTTACAGGTTTTCCGTTCAATAATTTTTAAGTTACTATACTGATTAGGATGAGGAATTTATTCTTTACTTGCTAAGTGATGCGAAGCCACCAAAAGCATTTGAGTAAAATAATAATATGTGTACAAGACATATTGCATAGGAAACTAACTAGTTAAGAAGTTGCTATAATAGGCAAGAAGAGAAGAGAGACTGAAAAAAGGATGGTAATACTGAGGAACTAAGAGGAGGAGAAACTAGATATGGGAGATATTGTCAAGGTTTCAAATCATATGGATTTGCCACTGATTGATTGATTGGATAAGGGGAAAGGGAGTAGCAAAGTAAAAGGAGGTGTCCAAAAAGATTTTAAGGTTCTGAAGCTACATGCCTAGGAAGGTAATAGTCCCATCAACAGAAAGAAAGATGTTTGCAGTTCTATTTATGCTGCCCCAAGAATCTGATGATTCTTTATCAAAATTCAGCAGAAGCATTGTATCTGATTGAATAGTCTGAGATTCCCCCCTATCTTTCAGAGACATGTCTGGTTGATCCAAAGGATATGGAAGTAACTTCTCAGCATTGTCTAGATTAATTATAAAAGAGAAGTCTCCTTTTACTTTGCTAAGTCTGATCTTCAGAGTGGAGTTTGTGCTACAGAATCTACTCCATCTGAGTCAGCACTATAAATAATTTCAAGCCAGATGTTAGGTGACTTAATGTACTGGAGTCTGCAATCTTCTCTGAGACACTAAACCACTTGTGACATTTCTTTCTCCCAATCTGGATAAAATCCCTCATTTTGCCTGCTCGCCTTGTCTCTGTGATCCATGCTGCCCTCCCACCTGATGTTTTGGACTTCAGCATTTCTTCGGGCATTCCAGTAAATTTTCAGACATGGTTTATTCCCCCCCTCAAGACATCCACAGCCCTATATATAAATGTACATGGAACTGAATGTGTTTCATTGCTTTCTTGTGAGAGTGCTTGAAAAACTGTTTTAGAATCTTGCCAAGAAAAGAGCTCCCCCCACACAAGATGTTAAAGTTTACACATTCTGGTACATGCTTCTCCTCCTCTCCACGGAAGGCTGTTTTGTGTTCAAGGAGTGGTTAGCAGCTCAAATGCAGAGCCCCTGAGAGCATACTAAAAAATGACATAGTTCATAGGTTTGTGGAACAACAGACCTCTGCAGAGCCTCAATTGTCTAATATGACAATTCATGGGTGATACCCAAATTCACTTTGAAAGGCTGTTGGCAGTTTTGTATTTCAGTGCTATTCTGAATTGGACAAAGGTTTCAGAATGTGAAATCTGTATGGTTTTTACTGACACAGGTATGTAATTGCTCTCTTTGCTTGGGATATAGACGTGTTTATTTATTGCTCCAATGGATCAATCATTCTTATTGGCTTATAGTTCAAACCTAGAGTTTTAAGGAAACAAAGTTCATCTGGTCCATCCTTCATTTTACAGATGTGGAAACAGAGCTCCAGAGAGGTTAAATAACTGGCCCAAGACCATACAGGTGGAAAGTGACGAAGACAGGAATCAAGTCAAATTTCATGACTTCAAGAATATATTTCCAAGTTTCAATACTCTTTCACTATATTGAATAATCTGATCAGAGATGCAACTCTTTCATAATTCCTTTCTGGAAATATTTTACACAAATGCCCAAAAAAAGGAAAAAAAGGAGATGAGAGGGGAAGGGAGGGGAGGAAGAAAAAACAAGTCTGTTCCTGATCCAGTAACTTATCTATGAACTTCAACGGCACCACTGATAATAATAGCTTACATTTTTTGAAGTTCTTTACTATGGCAAAGCAAAGTGGCAAAACCACTTAACAATCATATTTGATGCCCATAGCAACTCTGTGAACTACCTGGCATATTGCTAACCCCATTTTACAAATGAAGAACCTAGAATGTCAAGAGGTTAAGTGACTTGCCCAAGGTCATGTAGTTGATGAGTGGTTAAGCCAGGACTCAAAAACTAGTTCTTCCTACTCCAAATCTATTGCCGTTTCTACTACCCCATGATGCCTCTATGGCACCTATTATCATTTAGATGAAGGACTGATGGATGTGAGGTTCACTTCTAACATTTGTCCCTTGATTTCGCAACCAAGGTTTTTTGAGAGTTCAAAAGGAGAGTGATGCATGGTGAGGATGAGTTTAGTTTACAATTTGAATATTCAGCCTCATGAATAATGGAGGTCAGTCTGGGGAAAGACTGAATCTATTTGATTTGGTTCATTTCTCCGTGTCTCAGGTTTTTTTCTCCCTAAAGAGGAAGTCACTGTACCTTCACCATGCCATGCCTAAATACCCACAATAACCCCTGCATTGCTCTTCCTGACTTCAGTACCACCCACCTCCAATCTATGCTGCACAGGGCAGAACAATTCTCATTAGTTAGCAGTTTCATCCCTCTTTAAGAAACTTCAATTCTTCCATCTTTCTGTCATCTTGAGTCCACATTCCCCTATAATCTAGCTAAGAGTTCTTAATCTGGAAGCCATGAATTTGGTGAGTTTTCTAATACTTTGATAATCAAATTTCAATATATTTAATTTCCTTTGACATTCTCTGAATTTTTTCTTATGCATTTAAAAACTTAATTGTGAAAAGGGATCCATAGGCTTCACCATAGTCCATGACCCAAAAAAAGGTTTTCAGTGTTCTTGAGTTCTAGACATGCGTTGTCCATCCAACCAATTTACATCCAAAGCAGTAAATCCTGAATCTGCAAACACAAAGGATTTCCTAAACTTTTTAATATATATCCTCTATTGCCACCAGTCTCCTCACTTGATTCTGCCACTAAAGAAGTACAATGTCATGTAACATCCTAATGCTAGCCATAAAGCTGTAGGTGGATAAGGCAAAGTCGGTTGTCAAAATGTGGAAAGACCCTAATTTTCTAGTGGTTTTTTAGAGTGGTCAAGTTAATTTCTTCTTTTATCACTGTCCAAATATATTCTGCTACAATTACCTTGAGATTTGTTGAAAGTCAATTTAAATAGGGCAAAGCCTGACAAAATTTCTAATCTTCACCATTTAAAGATGAAGAAAAGAAGGATATCTGGAAATTTATGGCTTTTGCCAAACAATGAAAGAGAGAAATGATCTATTTAGCTTAAAATCTGTTACAACCCCCCAAAGTTTTCAAGTTGTGGAATCCAGCAAAAAAAAAAAGGCATCTGCACTAAAAAGAGAGTATATTAAATAGATATGCTTTAAATACCACAATTATTCTTTACTTTTCATTTTTTCATGACAATTTTTCCCCTACAGGTTTCAGATGCTAATTAGCATCTGATTTAGATCATAAGACATTTTAGATCATTGACATCAGATATTACAGGATTATCTGGACTCACACAGAAGTTGCAAAAATCCAGAAAAGGAAAAAATTGACCTGATGAATACTTACAAAGTCTGTAATGCAAATCAAATACAGCACTGCACATGAGCAATACTAAAGAAACTTTTTTTAATTAAAAAAAAAAAGATCCCTGGGGTTTTAAACTGTATTCAAAACGCTATGCATCATCAATCCACACTGAGAACACGAGTAAAATTATTGTTAAGCACAAAACATAATTTTTTTTGCAAGAATAGCTTGAATCTCAAAATAGAAGCCTGAGGTAAGAGAGAAATGTGGCACTAACGATCCTAGAAGCCCTGTGCCTCTGCCTGCTGAAAGAGGACAGGAAGCTATGGTTCATTATTCAGGGCATTGTATTTTCTTCCTTCATCATTGTTCATTTTTACTTTAATCAAGAGTTATTCTTCACAGTATTACTAAAGCTTATTTTATGGTCATAGAAACAGGGAAGCCATAGACATTGGTTCTGCATTAACTATCAAAGTAGACCTCCATTTTGAAAGTACTGGGGTTATGGATGGACAAAATTGTGAAATGAGTAAAATTTGTCAGGCTCCCCATTCTATCCTTTGTCTAGCCTTTCCATTTTCATTTTAAGAGACAGCAAAGCATTATTCCAAGGGAATTCATCTTTAAAGGTGAAATTCCAAACATAATCCAAACAAAATTCCAAATTTTTACACGATGATATGATTAAGAAACTTCAGTTTCCTATTGACGCTATGATAAAACTTTTAAAATACCTTTGGCATTTAAAGCCCTTCACAGTTTGGATAGAACCTAGATTTCCAGAATGAATCCCCATTAGTTCCCATTATGCACTCTACATTCCAAACCAACTGTCCTCCCTATCGTTGCCCATACAGCTCATTCCATCTCCCACCTCCCAGACTTTGCATAGGTTTTCCCCTCATGCCAGGACTACTCTCCCTTCTGAACTAAACTTCTTGAAATCCTTAACACCACTCCAGGATTCATTCTATTGAAGTTTAAACTCCTATAAGGAGGCCTCTGATCCCTACCCAACCCCTCAGGTGTTAATACAGAGCCCCAAAGAAATTTCCCTTTGATTCATTTTGTATATGCTTTTCATTTATTTTTCAGAGTATATATTCTCTTTCCCACCCCTAGAAAATAAGCTCCTTGAAGACAAGGACAGTTCATTTTTATGTTTGTATGCCTAATACCTATCATAATTCCTGGCACATGGTACACACTCAATAAATACTTATTTTTATGTTTGTTGCTGTCGTTCTAATCTTGCCATCGAGGCAGCTAGGAATTCTGTTTATGTGCAAAGTCCCTACTCTTTCACTTGAGTAGACTTCAACCAAGAAAATTAAAATAGACTAATACTTGTTGCCCTGAAATCCCATGGTTCGCACAAAGCATTTACCAACCTAGGCAAAGGAAAGGGAAGAGGCTCATTCATCTCTGTACTCTTCTTGAAGTACTTAACTCTTGAATCTAGGACCTTGGGACCAAATGCCCCTCCCATGCATCCCCTGATTATTTTGCTACACAGTCATATGTAATGTTCCCAGGAATTCAGGTTCTATAACATTAAGTAGTGACAGAATTTGAAGCTGAAAAAGACCTCAGGGCTCATCAAAGGTCCACCTCCCACACACACATTTTACAAGTGAGGAAATTGAGGCCCACAAAAGAGAAGTGGCTGACCCAAGATCACAGAGGTATTTAGTAAAATAACTGAGATCCAAATGCCAAGTCCTCCAATTCAAAGTTCAGGGCTCTTTCCCCTGTAACACCTTGCCTCATTAACTCTTGCCCATAAACCTTAACTTTGCCTGAATTTGGCCCTTCTCTCTGTACTACGCATCACCTTACTTCTTCTGAAAAGATGTTGAGGTCATAGATGGTAAGATAACTACAAGTTGTAACTAATTGACTGCTTTAGCTCTTACAGTCCTCAAGAATGCTGACATCTCAGCTATGATATGGAACCCAACTGCCCCTAGGAATACATAGAATAGTCTTAGAAGTAGTGTGATTGGAACTTTAATAATTATAATTTTGCTACTGCAAGGCTGGATCAGACCATAAAATAATTTTCTTAGGGAAATTGTATAAATCCCAATTGCATATGTTTCAAGTAAGTCAAGGTATTTTAGTCACTGAATCTCAGAGCGGGAAACATCTCAAGGCCTATTTAGTCCAACCCACACCCCCCCAAAAAAAATTCCTCAACCACACATAGGACAAGGGGTTATAAAGTTTGCTTGAAGAACCATCTCCCCTCCCACGAGAGGGGAACCTGCTACCTCCCAAAGCAGCCCATTCCCCTTTCAGAGAGTTCTCTGTGCCCCAGAGTCTCTCATAAAAGGGAGGAAATGGAACTGATTAAATTAGAGGTTGCTTCTTTCTCTAAAATACTATCATATGATGATTCTAAGTCTGGACATATCTGAGCAAGGTAAGGCTAAACAAAATTCTCGGAAATGTTAGTGCAATTTGAATTGAAGATCTCCTGCAAGATTTTCATTTTCAACACACACCAACCCAAATGTCAACATAGAGGCAATTCTTTTTTTTTTATTTTTTGCTTTTGGGGGGGGGGGGCAATTGGAGTTAAGGGACTTGCCCAAGGTCACACGGCTAGTTTTTGTGTTAAGTGTCTGAGGCCAGATTTAAACTCATTCCTCCCTACTCCATGGCCGGTGCTCTATTCACTGTACCACCTAGCCATCCCGAGGCAATTCTTAACACTTGGTAAATGAGGTCCTAGAAAGAAGTTCACCAAAATATTATTTCAGTTGAACCACCTGGTATATTAATTTTGAAAATGTTGGCAGTAGAGACCAAGTGGAAGAACACAAGTTGGTCTGTGTACTTGCGATTTTCACTGTGGGAGGGTGATAAGAGGTGGAGGTGTGTTACATGTGCTACATGTACCGCATACACATTTTTGGAAATATTTAGCAGATAATGTGGCTCCCACTAGAGCAATGTATTCAAAGGCACCATGTTGAACCACCCACCACGAGAGATTTTCCAGGCAAAAGAAGTTTCTGATTTTCAATAGGGGACAAAGGAGAGATGAGCCTGCCACCTCCGTAGGACTTCTAAAAATGTAAAATGGTGAGAGTAGAATCCTATATGCAGCAGCTGCAGGGAAACAAGCCAGAAGATCCTCACTCACAGAACTATACTTTATTCTGGCTAGAAGAAAATTTTTAAGTGGTCAGTGCTTAAATAATATACAGTATCCTTCATTCACACAACACTACCATGAAATAGTTTGACAGCCTGAGAATTAAAGCCAGAATCCACAGCTTGCCAGACTAATGTCCATCAATTTGTAATGCTCTGGAGTCCTTCACTGTAAGATGAGCAAGCAGACTGACTGTGGTTAAAGTGACAGTGTCCTTTGTCTACTAGCCTGTTACCTTTAACATAGATGGTGCATCAGAGGACAAAGAATACTAACTTGAGAGTTAGAGGACCTGGATTCAAATCTTGCCTCTGACATTACTACTTATGTTTCCTTAAACAAGTCATTTAAGCTGCCTGGGCCACAGTTACTACCTTTATAAAATAAGGTGATTGGACCAAATGGATCTTGATCCACTATTCTATATGTACTTATATATGAAAAAACTACATCTTAGAATGTAAGTTCCTTGAGGTCAGGGACTATCCTATTATAGCCTCAGTGCTTAGTACTTAGAAAGTGTTTAATAAATATGTGTTGACTGCTTGATTGATAAATGATCACCAATACGTATGCATTTTGTGTGATCCCATAATATTTAGTGAAAAACTCACAATGATAACATTTATATAGCAAACATTCCTATAACATAGGTAGTACAAGTATCATTATCCTTATTTTATGGATAAAAACCTTGATAAAAATCAAAATGAAATGATTTGCCTCTGGTCATTAAGTCAGTAAGCATTTGAGCTGTCACTGAATCCCAGGCCTCTTAACTCTAAACCAGTGTACTCTTTCCACTATAGCACACATCTATAAGAACTGATATTTATATAAGCTTTTAAAGTTTGCAAAGCACAGATGCCTTATCTCATTTAAGTTCCACAACAACTCTGTAAGATACAGCTTGGGAATTATTTTTGTTTTATGGATAAGGTTGTGCTGGAGCTGATTATTAAATTTTTAGCATAATAATTTACCTCTTGGAAATCTGCAAACTTCACAAACCAGAGCCCAATTTATTGTTCTGCTGCTTATCTATACTGAAGAAAATGATGGGGAAATGCTAATAATGCAGGTTATACTTAAAAGTATGTCAAGCTGACATTTTTTAGAGAACCAGTTGTTAAACATTTACAAATACTAAAGTTCAGGGAGTTGTTTTTTTTTTTTAAAGAAGTATTAAGCAAGTGCTGAGGATACGAAAAGAAAAGTAAGACAGTCTCTGCTCTCAGGGAGCTCACATTCCAATGGGAGATGCAACATATAGAGGAAGTTTCAGCTGCAAATCGGGCAGAAAGATCCCCTGACCCTTAAGTACAGCAGCAAAATCCTCTTTAATGTTGCTTCTTTATAGTCATATAGCTAGTAGATGTTGGAGGTGGGATTTGAATCCAGGTCACACTAACTTCAAGTCCAACATTCGAGCCACCATTCCATGAGATCTGCCATATTATAGAGCTATAGAAAACAGTCATCCCCCCCCCAAAAAAAAGTGATAATAAATAACAATAGACTTATAATAACAATAGATTTATCCACTACAAAAAATAAAGTCAAGTCAAGGGCTCAGTTTTCTTACAGAAAAAAAGATGAGAAAGATTTAACAATTGAACTCTTTTAAGATTTTTTTCACATGTTAATATTATGAAAATAGGTTCTTTATTTTACTCCCACTCCCTCAGAAAGCCCTGAATGAGAAATTCAGGTAAGAAATACCACTTTGGTGGTTATTTCCCCAAAGGCAATCTCTCCAAAGCCCATTTTCAACAAGTTTGCTTAAAAGACAGCCACCTTCACTCTGGCCAATTCCTTCACATTCCCTTACCTTTCACTGACCTCTAGTGGCCCTTTGTGATCATAACAGGGATATCTAAACCTTCCACTGTAGACTAGCCAGGTTTCTTTCACAAGGGCATTGGTACACATCTGTACACATGGTTTTAATTATCTACACAGTCAACATTAAACAAATCCACAGTTCTGTTTAACTAATATATGTCTGGCTCCCTAGGACTTATGATTTGTGATTATCTTCATCACTCTTTCTGGCTACTATGTGGCTTCCTCATCTTTTTCATCTCACCTCAAGTTTACCACAAAATTGCTTCTCAAATCAAACTCACGATGTCCTTTTGCATGATATTCAGTTCTTTCTTCTCATATGGAAATCCTCTTAGTGCCAAGAAGAGATTTGAGATTAAAAGAATTGGGTAGCCTGGAGCCAAATATCTGATTTCAGGACCCTCTGCAAGGCAACCAAGAGTCTTGATGGTTATAAATAAACACAGTACCACCTTATTAGATCAGGGCATACTGAATTGTACTAAGAATCAACCATTTCCCTACCCCCACTCCTGCACACTTGCCTTCCTTGTGTTTCTTGCCTTCCCTTGCCCTGAGTCTCCCTCCCCGTCCTTAGCCTTCTCAAAATTAAATTGTGTTCAGCAAAATTTCAGGTCATGAGTTTAGTGCTGAACAAAAATTGTTATAGGTGATTTATGAAGCAGTTTGGGGGGTAAATGTACCGTCTGTATCCACTAAGCACCTACCCCTTCCTTTTTGTTCCTATGTGCAATTTCTCTTGAACGGCTTTCCATGAAGAAGAAATAAAGTTGATCTATAAAGGAGTTAATAGGTTTGATTACATTTGTATTGCAAACTGCAGAGCTACTATGTCAGGGAGGGTGTTCTAAATGTTAATGGGCTGGCTGCTGGCTGCTCAACAGCTTGGATGCTAAGACAATGGCTCAGTCTAGACTTCAGTGCTTCAACTTAGTACCCAACACTTACTATCTGAAAGCAGATGGCATTCTTAAAAGAATGGTAATTAATGCAATGATTAAAATTAACTGAAGGAGAACATCATTTGTACAAACGTGAGGCAGTTTGACCAAAAGACTGAGGAAATTAGAGGCGGGGGGACGAGATCAACAAAGTCTTCTTAGGACCTAAAGGGGCTTCCTCAAGGTGCTAGGCCATAGCTGGCATTTAACAGGAAAAGTTTTGTAGAATAAAAGGGCTTCATTACCACACACTGTGCCCAATCCAAATCAATAAGCCTTTGATGTATGGGGAAAAGAGAGGCTATGAATGCAGTAGAAAATGCAGAGGCTAACTTCAGCAAGGTCTTAGGAGAGTTTAACACTAAGAATTCTACTGCCTACTAGTACATAGTATTAAGTTCCATGCTTTGATATGTAGGAACTCTAAAGTAAAAGAACATTTAGACATAAATTCTCATCCCCTATCCCTACTTCAAGTTCATACCTACATGAATAATGTTTTACACATATATATCTCCATTAATTATATAGGTGACCATTAAAATCCTCCTATAATGACTTACAATAAGATGGAAGTAAGCTTGGGTTCTCATAGGGTATGCCAGAAAAGAACAAATCCTGCCAGGTCTTACCAAGCTAAAAAGGCTTTGATTATAGATCCAGGAGTTAACTCTACATCTGTTGTCTGAGAACAGTCTCAGCTATATTCAAAGAGGATCTATTCCAGAAAATTGGTTACCAGGTGATTAATTTATCCAATCCAGTAATTCCTGAAGGCTGTCTATCCTAACTCTAGCACTGACCCCTCTGGGGTCAAGTGGAATAAGTCTCATCCTTCTTTAATATGACAATTCTTCTAAAACCTAAAGACAACTAGCATCTTCCCTCCTAGCCTTCCTGTCTCCAAGACAAAAATCTCTAATTCCTTGAATAGCTCCATGAAATGATTTCCATTCCCATCACCATCCTGTTTATTATCCTACAGAAATACTTATACAATTCTATACACTTTTATTAAGCACTATCCTAGGTCCTAGGGATAAAAAGATTTTTAAAAAACAATACAATTTCTGCTCTTAAGAAGCTTACATTCTATTTGGAGGTGAGGGGGGTCTATGACATGTACACAGATAAGGAAATATAAAAGCACTAAATAATTCCAAAAGGAAGGAAATACTGGTGAATCAAGAAATGTGTCTTCCAGAAAGGTATAGTTGGACTATGCACAGTGGTTCTTAACCTGGAGTCCAGGAGCTAAAGGGCTTATCAAGCACCTTGAAACCCTAAAGTGATGTGCATATAAATGATAGCTATTATTATTATCATCGCTTTGATGGCTATTTCTTCCATGTTTGAGTCATCAGCAAATCTGATCACCAAAGTCATCCATTCCTTCATGCAAACTAAGAGTTTTCTTTTTTCTCTGTCATCGCTGTTCACCACTCTGACAAGGAAATTATTTTCTTTATCTATCTATCTATCTACCTACAAATATATACATAATACAAATGTGTGTATGTGCATATTAACATACATATGTATTAATATCTGTATTTCAATATTACTGTTTTCCTTCATAATCCTATTTTATTTTATCCATTTAAAAATATTATTCTAGTGGCAGCTAGGTGGTGTAGTGAACAGAGCACCGGCCCTGGAGTCAGGAGAACCCAAGTTGAAATCAGGCCTCAGACAGTTGACAATTAACCAACTATGAGACCTTGGGCAAGTCACAACCTCAATTGCCTTGCTTTCCCCCCTCCAAAAAGATAAAAAAAAATAAATATTATTCTTAGGAGTCCATTGGCTTCCCCAGATTATCAACAGGGTCTATGACACATACAAAAACAAATTAAGAAACATTGCTTTAAGGGAAGCTACAAGGTCAAATTGAGGAGAGAGTGAATCCCAAATGTGTAGCACCACCTGTATGAAGGCACAGGGCAAGAGATGGAATATCCTTCAAGAGAGAACTAGCAGGCCAATTTTACAGACATGGAGAGTACACGGAACAGAATAATATCAAATAAGACTGGAAAGTTATGCGGGAGTCATATTGTGGAGGCCTTCAAATGTCAGGCTGAGGATTTCGTCCTTCATCTTGGATAATGCCAATGTCTTTGCTAGAATATGACACCCCAGACTGAGTACAAAACTCCAAATGTGGGCCTGACCAGAGCAGAACACAGCAGGATGATTTTCTTCATTATTCTGCACACTATGCTACTTTTAATGTAGTCTAAGAGTGTTAGGCTTTTTGGCAGCCTTGTCATGCTGCTGACTCATACTGAGTTTGTAGTTTCAGTACTTTTTCAGATGAGCTGCTATCTATCCACACCTTTACCTCCTTGCACTTGTGAAATCAAGTTTTTTAATTGGTGTAAAACTACATTTATCCCTATTAAATTCTTTTTATACAATTCAGTCCAACATTCTGGCCTACCAGGATCTTTTGGGATGCTGCCTCTATGATGAGCTAGGTGGCTAAGTGGATAGAGACTGTATTGGAGGCGGGAAGACCCAAGTTCAAAGGCAGTCTCAGACACTTACTAGCTGTGGGACCCTAGGTAAGTCACTTAACCTCTGGCTTCCTTAGTTTCCTCATCTGTAAAAATTAATGCTAATAATAGTGCCAACCTCCTGAGACTACTGTGAGGATTAAATATGATAATATGTATCAAGCACTTTGAAACCCTGAAGTGCTACGCATATAAATGATAGCTATTATTATTATCATCAATTTGATGGCTATTTCTTCCATGTTTGAGTCATCAGCAAATCTGATGACCAAAGTCATCCATTCCTTCATTCAAATTAAGTGTTCTTTTTCTCTGTCATAGCTGTTTACCACTCTGATAAAGAAATTATTGTCTTCTCCTATCTTCTTTGTTCTCATAATAGAAAAAAAACAACAGCAATATTCTTCTTTTATTATCCTTAAAATTTAGCACTTGCCTTGGCTTATTCTGAGCTTTAGCATTTCTGACATTCATATAAGACTACACCACTCTTATTTTAATCTTGTTGTCTGTCCTTGCTTCCATCTTCTGTATCTGTGTGCATATATCCAAATGCTATATTTAGAAAAACAGGGTAAAGGTGGAGCTTCCAAGGAGCCAGGGACATTAAGATATCCAGAGAGGATCATAGAGGCTGCTCCAAGGTGAGTGTAAGGTATACTGAAGCCCAAAGACAAACAATTTCAGAATCAGATGAGCTGATGCTTTCCTCAAATAGGAGCCCTACACCTGAGGCTTAGATGAGGAACCAGGATCTAAAAGGGTCTGAAAATCCTAGCAGACATACTAAAAGTGAATCTACCTTAGTTCAGAAACTACCAGAGAGCTTGGTCTAACATCCAACCCCAAAGAACTGAAACCAGGCTGATTCTGAGGAGCCTAAATAAGATGTCATTGAAGAGAAAGGAAGCTAGGAAAGTTCAAAACTTCTCTTCCTGTAGATCTTTCTGAAAGAAAGGCCTGGCCACTCTTAGAAGCCTGTAAGACCCCTTGTAACTTGATACTCATGTGTCCTTGTAGTTAGTAGCAATAAAGAAGAAAAGAAAGAAAATCTAAGGAATGATTATTTTCTTCTAGAACAGCAGAGTAGGAAAAAGTTAGGAATTTCCATTTCCTTTTACAGGAAATGGTTAGGATAATTAATAAATAAGAATAATTAGGACCATAGATTGAGAGCTAAAAAGGCCTGCAGAGGCCACTGCACTCTGCATCTGCTGCTCTGCCTAGTTTCAATTGCACTGAACAAGATGCCCTTTCCAGGTGAAACTCATCAATCTTGAACCTCATCACCTTGCTGCTAAAGCAAGCCTGGACACCACTTCCCTAAGCTACCTCTCCCCTCTGATGGCTGGAAGGTAGAATACCAAATTCCTCCCAGCGTCTTCCTTCCTTCCATTCCTTTCAGACTCCCTCTACTCCATATCTGCTGCTCCCTCTGGTCTCCACTCTATGAAACAAGATAGGTACCTCCTGGCTTCCTCCCCACCTTCCTGCTTCCTTTGTGTGCTGTTTCCACCAACTCTACCCCCCCTCCCACCCTCATTTGATTGATGAGGGAAATTAGGTGGCCCCATGGATAGAGTGCTAGCCCTGGGTTCAGGAGAACCTAAGTTGAAATCCAGCCTCAGACACTTCCTAGCTATGTGAACCTCGATAAGTTATTTAACCCTGTTTGCCTCCATTCCTCATCTGTAAAATGACCTGGAGAAGGAAATGGCAAACTACTCCAGTATCTTTGCTAAGAAAACCCCAAATGAAATAGTAGAGTCTGTTTGAATGAATGAACTGAAGTCTGACTGACTGAACAACAACATTAGATTGTAAGGTCCTTGAGGGCAGGGGACTATCTTTCTTTTTATTAATTGTATCCTCAACACTTAACTCAGTACCTGACACACAGTAGACACTTGACAAATATTGATTGGATTGGATTGGATTCAGTCTAACCTCCTCATTTCACAGAGGATGAAAGTGAGGGCCATTGAAGTGAAAGTGACTTGCCCAATGTCACACAGCAGTGTATAGAACAATGTAGATGGGATTTAAACCCAGGTTCTTGGCTACTAGTTAGTGAAAAGAGTCAACTTCTTTTTTGTACAGAGAGGGGCGGGGGAAGTAATAGTGATGGGAAGAGGGAAACTGCCCTCCTGGAGGAGAGCTCGCGCGCGCACGCACACACACACACACACACGAAACTCTTCCAGAACCTAAAGTATTTCCAGAGGTTTAACCTTGTCAGAAAGCCCCTTGGGAAACTATTACAAAGGGTCAGGCAAGATAAACTCAAAAGTGTCTTCTACATTTTGAAAATGACTATATTAATTTTAAGAAAGCCTAGAATTTTAGATTGTACTGTCCCTTTTCTTTCTGATGTGCTTTTATCATCTTAGACAAAAGGCAAAAATACTTCAGTTGTTTCTCTTACAAAGCATTATTTGTATTACCTTTTTTTGTGAATTGTAAACCTTACTCAGTGCAATTACTAATCACTATAAATTCAATCTATATACCAAATTTCATTGAAATCTATTTTGAAAATTATAGGAGAGATACCTCAGAAAAGTTTTATCAGCTGTCAGTTTTTGTCAAACTGGTGGACTGATCCACAAATCAGATTTTAAATGTATCTTGAGGTCCTTTCATAATATGCTGAAGTTTGTTAAAATCAGTCAAGACTTTCAAAAGTTATTGAGGAAAAGAGACAGATAAATGGAAAAAGTATAGTTGGAGGGGGAAAAAACTAGAGATGAAAGCATGTTTTCACCTTGCTCAGTCAATTTCAATCTGAAAAGGGATGAGGAATTTTTTTATTCCCCTAGGGTAGGTTATTAAAAGTGGGATGTTTCAGAACGGCCAGGTAGCACAGCGAGTAAGAGCACCAGCTCCAGTGTCGGGATGACCTGGGGATTGAATCTGGGCTCTGACACTTAGCACCCACCCAGAAACACCTGGCCATGTAACCTTGAGCAAGTTACTTAACCCCAATTGCTTTAAAAAAAAAAGTGGCACTTTTTTTTTGCACATTATAAAATAGGAACATCACTTTCCATATCTAAAAAAGAGGATAACTAGAATGGAAAATTAGCTAAGACTACTTAGGGCTCCCAAGGATAGAACTTTTTGGCATTTTTGTTGTTTAGTCACTTCAGTCATGTCTGACTCTTCATGACCCTATATGGGTTGTTCTTGACAAAAATACTGGAGTGGTTTTCTATTACCTTCTCTAGCTCATTTTACAGATGAAGAAACTGAGGCAAATAGTGTTAAGTGACTTGCCCAGGGACATATAGCAAGTCAGAGGCCGGATTTGGTCTCAGGTCTTCCTAACTCCAGGCCCAGCAGTCTATCCACTGTGCCACCTAGCTGCCCCCATTCTTTCTGGCATAGCCAGACCTTTCTTGACCCTGATCTAGGAAAGCCACATGTACAGTGAAGAGGGGACTTATCTCAGAGTCAGGAGATCTCTGTTCTAGTTCAAGATCTGTCACTTAATAGCTATTTAAACTTGGGAAATTTACTTAACCCCTCCGGACCTTAATGTCTTCTATAAATTGAGGGGATTGGACTTGAACTCTCCAGTCTCTTCTACATCTAAAGTTCTTTAATCATCTATTTCATTATCTTCTTGGCAATCATATTAAGTATCTTGGAGAACAATCATATTAAGTATCTTGGAGTTTAGGTGTTTACCATATAAAATATGATATTTGATGGTTTCAAGAAGAAGGAATAAAAGCCACAGAAGGACCTGGGAAAAGGACAGTGAGGAGGGAACATTATTTATTTTTCTGAGTAGCTTTGAAATGGAGTAATAAGAATGGAGAGCAGTTTCCCAAGGATCTTTGTTTGACTTTCTGCCATTTAATATTTTTATCAATGGATAAAGGCTTGGTTGGCATCAAATTTGCCCATGACACAAAGCTGGGAGGGACACTTTATATGTCAGATGAAAAGATCAAGATACAAAAAGATTTTGACAGGTTAGAATGTTGTGCCAAAATGTAATAAGACAAAATTTAATGGGGATAAATCTGTAAAACTTCACAGTTGGGCTAAAACTGTCTTTCACCTTCTCCTTTTCTTAAGCTAAAGTGGACAATGGCCTTTAGAACAGTAGTGTCAAACTCAAATAGAAATAACTCCACTCAAAATATTAACTTAGAAAATCACAAATCAATGTTGCAAACTAAAAATTAATTGATTGATTTTAAAACAGCATATAGCAGTATCTTTACAACAAGACTAATATGAAAATATGTTTAATAAGAATGTATATGTAGAACCTATATCAGATTGCATGCCATCTTGTAGAGGGGACAGGGGAAGGAGGCAAAGAAAATTTAAGACCCAAAAGTTTATGGAAGTGAATACTGAAAAATAAAAGTAAACAAATTAATTTAAAAAAAAAAATAAGAAGAAAATGGGGGCAGCTAGGTGGTACAGTGAATAGAGCACTGGCCGTGGAGCCAGGAGGACCTGAGTTCAAATTTGGCCTCAGACACTTACCACTTACTAGCTGTGTGACCTTGGGCAAGTCACTTAACACCAATTGCCCTGCCTTTCACCCCTCAAAAAAAAAAGAAAAGAAAAAAAGAAAATCACAAATCAACATCATCTATATTATATTGTATTTTTATTTTTGTTAAACATTTCCCAATTATATTTTAACCTAGATCCTTTTTTGGTCCAGAATTTGACCACTCTGCGTTAAAAGATCACTGGAACTCCTAAAAAGTTTCCCATCACTCCAGTTATAAATGATATTCGGCTCTTCAAATGGCAAAAGATTCTACTTTTTTCACTCACATTACAACAATTTATGGGCCTATCTGGCTTCAGTCAGCTCTTTTAATTGCCTCAGTCTTTCTCTAGCCAATCAGCTCTCAGCAAAGCAATACCTCTTCCAATCAACATAATTCCCTTAAAGCAGCAACAGAGACTTCATGTCACCTCAGTACCTCTCAACTTCACTTCTTTTATAAGCTTATATTTTCTAACCCTTACTACTCTTGTGTTCTGCTTTCTATTGCTTCTATTGTCATCTAGATGTCTCTTCCTCTGTTGATTTCTATTGTCTCAAATCAATGTGTCCTCATAAGTAGTGATCCATCTCTAACTTCTGATATTCAACTCAAAAAATCCAGATATTACTCATATATTTACTATATATGTGTGTATACACCTTAGTTCTATACTTTCAGTCAATTTTTGATTTATTGTTTGTGTGCTAAATCCTTAAAACTCTGAAAACAGTGACATAGTTATAATTTGATGGACTACAACATACAACAATCATTTTTACCTTTGACAGTCCTCTGCCTTCAAATAGTTCCTTATGATACATCTCAGGGGGCAGTTTACTCTCAGGTCCTCAGAAGAGTCTATCTCCTAAATCCTTTTTTATCTGAGGTACTGTGTTTCTTCTCAAGTTGATCTTGTCACTGTTCCTTACATAAATGTTATTAGTGTCCCTTTCAGTAACCAAATTGTCTGTGCAACAAAAGGGTGGTACCTCACATACTCATTGACATATATAGAACATATATACAAGTGATAAGTTTTACAAAACAATTTCAGTGGGGCACTACCATCACAGGGATTAGGAAAAGCTTCAGGTAGAAGATGGCAACTTAAGTTAAGCTTTGAAGGGGATTCTAAGAAACATAAGTGAGGAGGAAATATATTCCAGGCATAGGAAATGGCTTATGCAAAGGTACAGAGACAGGAGATGGAATATTGTGTGTGTGTAACAGCATGAAAATTAATTTGTGGGGATCACAGTGAGTGTGAATGAAAGTATTATATAATAAGCCTAGAAAAGTGGGTTGATAGTAAGTTGTGAATGGCTTTATATAATAATCAGAATGAGTTTGCATTTGATCTGAGAGGTAATAGGGACTCACTGGAATTTATTGATCAGGAGAGTGACAGTCTGGTTTGTATTTCGGGAATATCACTTTGGCAGCTGTGTGGAGAATGGATTTGAGAAGGAAGAGACTATCTTTTTACTATCTTTAGTACATTAGGAGAAACCAACCAATCAAGCAACATTTCTTAACTGTGTAAAATGTGCTAGATATTCAGAATCAAAAAGAAAAAAAAATGAAACAATTCCTGCTCTCAAGAACTTACACTCTATCAAGAGGATTAACATACATCTATATAGGCATATATAGAATACATTTTCGTTGTTGTTTGTCCATCTCAAAGAGGACCAATGACATCAGAGGAGTGATGTCGACCTGCAAGTGAATTGGATTTAAATGAGTGCAGTCTTCAGTCTCACTTTCTCCTCCAAGGTCATCTGAGTCCAGTGGTAAGACACAGGTCAGGACAACTGGTGATGGCCCCAGATGCAGTGGAAGACCTTGACCTTTTAAGCTAAGGTCTTTTCCAGGTCTCAGTTTGTCTGAGGCAACACCCATTCAGTGATTTAAGGCTAGGCTTGCCTAAATAGGGCAAAAGATGGCCTAGTTCACCTACTCAAAAAAAAAATCAAACTGGGAGGGGAAGACCCTCAGGTTTCCTAGAGAGAGAATAAATACAAAAGTTCAAGGTAGTTTAGGAGGAAGGACATTTACAGTTGGAGGAATGAGGAAAGGATTATCTAGAAGGTGGTGCTTAAGCTTAAACTTGAAGAGATGCCATGAGGTAGAAGTAAGTAGGGAATATATTCCAGCTGTGGAAGAGGGATTAGCCTTGGGGCCACAAGGCAGTCTAGGAGCAACAATTGATATAAAGAAATGCTTCCTAATGCTTAAACTAGAGCTGTCCAAAAGAAAACCGACCACACGGGATAGAAATGATTTCCCTTTAGTGGAAGTCTTCACAACAAAAGCTTGGTCAGATAAGGTATTTGAAAGGATTCCTATTCAAGTGCATGTTGGGCTAGATGATCTCTGAGTTCTCTTCCAGCTCTAGGATCTGTGATTCTGCAACTCTGTCATTGTCTTTGGTTATTTTTAGTCACATCTAACTCTTTGTGACCCTATTTGAGGTTTTCTTGGCAGAAACACTGACATGCCATTTCCTTCTCCAACTCATTTTACAGATGAGGAAACTAAGGCAAACAGAGTACAGTTATTTGCCCAGGATCACACAACTAGCATTTGTCTGAGGCCACATTCGAACTCAGGAAGATGAGTCTTCCTGATTCCAGGCTCAGCATTCTAGCCACTGTACCACCTAGCTGATCTGAATTTCCTTTACTCAGTTCAAGCTAAGAGTTCTCAAACATATATGATTTTTCCACATGCTTGCATGTCTGGAAATTGTCCTCATAAAATGATGCTTCTCTTCAAATTCATTGAGATCACAGATTTAGAACTGGAAAGTATATTAGAAGCCATCAAATCCAACCCCTTCATTTTACAGATGAGGAAACTCAGGCAAGGAGAGGTTGAGTGACTTGATCACACAGCTACTGTGTCAGAGACAGGACTTGAACTCAGGTCTTCTTATTCCCAGGTTAGCTCTCTCTCCATTACATCACTTCCTCCAATTTCGGATGTCTCCATCTTAGTGAAATCTAAGTAAAAAGAAAATCAGTTTTCAATAAACTCAGACATATGTTCCTTCCTTTAACCTTATAAGAAGATATTTCTCTCACTCATTCCTATCCCTAATTGCTTTCAGCAGCTAGTAGGCACAACTCAGTAGTCAGTTTGAATTCAATCATGTCACAACACAGCACCTGTTACACATGTAAGATTTTTGTTCAGTTCTACAGCTTACCCAATATTTCACAATTAATCAATGCTACAAGCATCCATGATTTTATAGGTGTGGGTACTCCTCCAGAGATACAGATTTCATTTCCTCCACGCCTTAATAGATGATCTTCATGAGTTGCTGTGACTACAAAAATTCCTCCCCTAGAAGCCATTGGGAAATGAACTACTCTGAATTTTTCTAGGCTTCTCTTGGACAACAGGCATAAATTTTATCCACAAGCCCAAACTTAATTCCTTTCCAGCTTAGTAAAACTGACCTGTGACTATGCACTGGCATATGCCAATATGCATATGCCTTTGATAACTCAGGATCCCCTCCACACTATCATGTCACATCCCTGTAAGATTAGATACTTAACCATTATAAATGATAAAAATTTATTTTTTTCTCTTCCCTTGGCTTTTGACAGAATTTAAAATAAATTGTTTCAGATTTTCCAAACCTATTGATGACATTTAACCCTTTTCTGTCATTAGAATGCTGACAGCAGCATGGACCATGATATATGGTACATGGGACATGAAGTGAACATTGACCCTAGAGGCAGAGGACCTGGATGCAAATTCCACTTGATATTTACTATCTGTGTGACTTTGGGCAAGTCACAAACTCTTTGGGTCCTAGATTCCTCTTCTGTAAAATCAAGGAGCTGTACTAGATGGCTTCTCATGTCCGTCAGTTCTTATGATCTGAAGAGGAACTGGTGGCAATATGGTTCAGAGAAAGATTGTGACTGAGCCTAGAACCACCTTATCACCTCAAAATAACAAGAAATAAGTAGGGAAAGAGGGAAGGAAAGGAAGAAGGAAGGAAAACAGAAGTAAGGGAAGGAGGGGAGAAGTAAGTTTCAAAGTTGTTTGTAGAATATTATTATTGTTTAAATTGTTCTAGTTCTGCTCATTTCATTCTTCATCAGGCTATTGAAGTCCTAAAAATTGTTCATTTGCATAAAATTGGTATTATGGATCTACATAGATGGATAGTCACTGAATATGCTAATATTCATGATTTGCTAATTGTTTCTGTGATTTTCCTCCTCCCTCCTGTTCGCTAATCAAAATCCATCAGCTTATTATTATCATGGAATCATGAATTTATAGCTAAAAGGGACCTTAAAGGTCATCTAATCAAACCCCTTGCCTTGTAGATGAGGAAACCAAGACCCAGAAAAATGAAATGACTTGCCCAAGGTCACAGAGGTGGTAGAAAACAACAGAAGTGAGATGTCTGACTCTCAGTCAGTGCATGTCTGACTCCAGAACTCATCAAAGCCAACTTAGAACTCTCTTTCAAAAGTATAACATACCGTGTTTCTCCAATAATAAGACCTATCCCGAAAATAAGCCCTCCCCTTACTGTGTAAGCTTCCTCTAAAATAAGCCCTCCCCCGAAAATAAGCCCTATTGAGATTGCTACTGTAGTGAAGGTGATCCCCTGCACTACACGCTACATTATAGTACCCTCTGTATGCACCGCCCCCCCGGGTGAAACGCACGCCGCGCTCCGAGCTGCATCCAATCAGAGCTGCAGCAGTGAGCGCGTCATCCTGTTCTTCCCCAGTGATTTGCTTATTGAATAAAGGTACATTTTTTTGTTTACATTTACCTGTTTATTAAAATTGCTGTCAATGTTCATTAAAATAAGTCCTCCCCTGAAAATAAGCCCTCTGGTGTTTTTCTGTCCAAAAAAATTAATAAGACAGTGTCTTATTATCGGGGAAACATGGTACTACCATGGGAATGGTAATCAGCAAACATGGAGAAAAGGCAGGAGCAAACAGGTATAAGAGCCAGTCCGACTCCTTCCTCCACACCCAGAGCTCCAAGTTCTATATCTCCCAAATTTCATCCAGTCTCAGAGGATGTAACATGTCCTTTTTCTGAGGGTTTCTGTTTTCTGAAGAAAATGTAAGGACCTCAAAAGGACCTTCATCTCTTTCGTTATCTCTTGCCTCTCCTCCTCCTCCAGCTGCTACCCAGTCTCTGTTTTTACTTCTTATTATGTCTCACAGCAGAGAAGGATTGTTAAAATATCATTGTAACTCCTGAACCTGTCTTCAGTCTGTTGTCTTCTGCCCCTCTGAATATGATGCAGGGCTAGACTCTCCATACTGCTGATCACTGGTTAATTTCCTTTTTATCAGGAAGAAAGAAATCCTTAATTGCCTCCTGCAATACAACTGGCATAATCCTGACACTATCCCATCACAATGAACAGGAGGCCCATTAATAAACATGTAGTGCTGTGAGAAATTTCACTGATCCCTCTCCAGGTCATTAAATCTATACATGTTTGATGGACAATAAAAGGGAAATGTGTAATGATAATGGCAGTTGGAGGAGGCTGCTGCTCTGTGGGTCTGTTTTAGCCAGAAGAAAAAAAGATTCTTTTTTTTTAAAAATCATACCATTAATTAATAATAATGAGTAAGTATATTTCTATATTTATTATTACTGATTCCCAATGTTGATGCATATTTCACAGGCAACTGCTTCATAAATAAAATGAGGGTCGAGATTTCAACATGAAATCTTGTCTGCTGTAAGAAGAGATATTATATCATCTTTGATTAAATGAGGACTAATTCTATCTTCTAACTTGAAGGGTTTCTGGGGATGGGTGACAGAGAGGGCAGGTGCTAATCAAAACACATTTCCATTTTGTCATCCTTCATGATAAATAGAAAGACTACTGATATATGCTGACAGAATTAAAAACATGGATATTAGACAAAGTAAAATTATTTTGTAGAAGCAAATTTTCAGGCCTATGAAACATAATTTACCATTATTTATAACTATGGAAAGCAAAGCAGTCTTATAAATAAATCTATCCTTTGATGCCTTTGTCCAGATCACAGATTTTTAAAATATTGAATAGCACAGATAAGAGCACTGGCTTTGATGCCTTTGAACAAAAGACCTGTGTTCAAATCTTACCTCTTCTACTTATTGACTGTGTGACATCTTGGGTTGTCACTTCTCTTTAGTTTTCTCATCTACAAAATGAACTAAATCACCTCTAATGTCCTTTCCAGCTCTGAATCTATTATATTGTATGATGTCTTTATACAGCAGATAAGGTCAAAATCATTTTTTAGATGTTTGATTCCCATTCACTTTCCCACCATAAGTTCACATCATACATATTCATACACACCCAGGACTCTTTCATCCCTAAAAAATTAATCTTTGAAAATGATTTCTTTTTCATTTTAGCTGAACACATATTTAAGAAAACATTATTTTGCTATGTCAACATCTGTACTCTTAGGGGCGGCCAGGTGGCTCAGTGAGTAAGAGCACCAGCTCCAGTGTCAGGATGACCTGGATCAAATCCAGGCTCAGATACTCAGCACCACACCCAGAAAAAACTGGCCGTGTAACCTTGAACAAGTTACTTAACCCCGATTGCTTTAAAAAAAAAATCTGTACTCTCAAATGATTGCAACAGGGGCGGCTAGGTGGCGCAGTGAGTAGAGCTCTGGCCCTAGAGTGAGAAGGACCTGAGTTCAGATACAGTCTCAGATATTTAACACACACACCCAAAAAAAACTAGCTGTGTGACCTTGGGCAAGTTACTTAACCCCAGTTGCCCCCAAAAAAGAAAAAAGAAAAAAAGAAAGATTGCAACAAAGTCAGTAGCAGTTACAATACCTTTCAGTAAGAAAAAGAAAAAAAAAGTTACAGCCACTGAGACTACTGTTGTGGTTGTTATTGTTGGTCCTTCATTCTCAAAAAGGACCAATGACATCACAGTATAGCATATGGGAAAGAATGCCAGACTTGTCATTAGAAAGCCTTGGGTTTGCATCCAGCCTGTGATACCTGCTGGCTTTGTGACCACAAGCAAGTCAATCAGTCTCCCAAGGGTTCTATTTCCACATCTGGAAAATAGAGATAATCATCCCTGGTGTACCTACTTCACAAAGTTGTTTCAAGTCTCAAAAGAAAGAATGTATGGAAAGTTATTTGCCAGCCTTAAAGTCCTACCTAAATGTTGGCTTTTATTTGTTTATAGTCAATATTGCTTATTAACCGCAAAAGTCATAGATTGTTTCACAAGTAGCAAGCTACAAATAGGATATTCTACTCTGATGGCATCCTATTTAGAGACACCAAAACAACTAAGGAACTGCCTACGGACACATTTTACTATGTTCCTCATTGGTCTTACTATAAAATCATCAATGTAAATTTGCACAGCAGTTATCCTCCCAAAGGAGCTCTGAACACTTTCAGTCCTTTCCAAAATTCACTACTAGACGTAAGGATGAGTAGCAAAGTGACCCCTCAGTCCTCTTGTGGTTTTAACGCAATTTGTCCCCTTCTAAGTTGTGAAAACCTGCTTCATAGTTCACTCCTCACCTTCTACCTTCTTTCCTACACACAAGCTATGGCTAAGAGTAGAACTTTCACAGATCTTCAAGCTGTAGCACCTAATCTAATTCTCTCATTTGACAGATGAGGAAAATAAGTTGTAGGGTGGGAACAACCTGTTGACCTCACACAGATACTAAGATTCATCAGACCAATACTTGATTTGTCTCTCCATAATGGTTGAAGGAGATGATGGAGGCATACAAATTTTTTTCAAGGGTTACAATATTCATAATCCAAATGGAGCTCAAGAATCAGATCACTCTGCGATCTCTCACTGGTTTAGGAGTCCCCACCAACAATGCAGTTTACAATCCATCCATGCCTGCCCAAATCTTGTCCATGTCCTTCCATAAGTCCACCACGTGGGGTCCAGTCAAATTGCTAGAGGCCTTCTTCACTTCTGGGCACTCCAGGGTTACCAGTGCAGAATTCTGATGGTCAACCATCATCCCTAGCCCTTGTCTCATAACCAGACCATCTTCTCTAGCATACATTTTATTGATAACATCTTTTATTTTTGTTCTTTTTCAAAGTTTTTCATTAGTTATATGCTGTAGCTATTCATGCTCTCTAATGACTTTCCATTGCCCTCTAGGTGAAATTCTTTTTTAAAAATTCTTTAGAAAATGGTTATAGTCCATGTCTTGCTGCCACATAGCAATGAATATCAATAGAATGATGGCATTAAAAAGAGGAACTTTTGTTTTCATAGGTAGCTTGGAGTACTAAAGAGCTAACGATGTCTACATATAAAGGCTACTATGGTTGTCAGGATAATCAGTCAGAAGAGATCTTCTTATCTTGGGGTCTGTAAATATGGTTTTAAAATATATATTTTGATAACTATTTCAATACAATTGGTTTTCTCTGAAAAACTATATTTATTTTATTCATTTGAAAACATTATTCAGAGAAAGGATCCATAGACTTCATCAAGCTGTCAAAAGGGCCCACAGCACACACAAAAAAAAGGGTTAAGAGCCCCTAATTTAAATAAGAATATAGAGGAATTTGGAGAAAAGAAAGCAGATCAAAAGGATGTTTCTATTATTACCAGGGTATTACCTCTCTAAGAAAACCAGAAAAGGAATACTTTAAGTAAAAGTTTAAGATTCTTAAAGAAGTATTAGTCCAGTGGGGGGGAAAAAAAAAAAAATATATATATATATATATATATACCGTGTTTCTCCGATAATAAGACACTGTCTTGTTATTTTTTTTTTGGACAGAAAAACACCAGAGGGCTTGTTTTCAGGGGAGGGCTTATTTTAATGAACATTGACAGCAATTTTAATAAACAGGTAAATGTGAACAAAAAAATGTACCTTTATTCAATAAGCAAATCACTGGGGAAGAACAGGATGACGAGCTCACTGCTGCAGCTCTGATTGGATGCAGCTGGGAGCGTGGCGTGCGTTTCACCTGGGGGGGGCGGGGGAGGGAGATGGTGCATACAGAGGGTACCGTAATGTAGCATGTAGCGCAGGGGATCACCTTCACTACAGTAGCAATCTCAATGGGGATTATTTTCGGGGGAAGGCTTATTTTAGAGAAATCTTACACAGTAAGGGGAGGGCTTATTTTCAGGATAGGTCTTATTATCGGGGAAACACGGTATATATATATCCACTACAGTAATCCTTTATTGGTCAGCAAAACTTGAATTGCTTTCTATGTGGGGCACACTGTGTTAAGCACTAGGAATACAATGTAGTTCCTATTCTCAAGGAGATTATAGTCTAATGGGGAAGAAAACGTGTAACCAACTACATACAAATAGGATATATACAAGATAAATTGGAGAAAATCAACATAGGGATATAATTATTAGTATGATTATTTTGGTTCAAACTAATGATTTCAGTGGTGTGAGAAGCTCTCAGGATAGAAACATCATCCACAGATGTTGCTCAGCAACTCATCTGTGACTTTACTAAGGCTCATATATTTAGCACAAAAAGGGACATCAGAGGCTATTGATCCCAGCCTCCTCATATCACAAGTGAGAAAAACTATAGCCAAAGAGTTTAAGTGATTTGCCTAAGATCATAGACAGTAAGTAGTGAAGAGGTTACTCACTAAGAGGGTTAGGGTTGCTCTGGAGACCCCAAAATACCAACACGTTGGGTCCTGCCGAAAGAATTTGACTCAAGTCTTCTCAGCCAAAGAAAAGTAAAATTTATTAAAAGTTCCCTTGCATTAGACACAGAGTAAGTCTGTGCTAGGTCACTCTATGGCGCTCTCACTATTCTATGGCATTCTATGGCGCTCTCACTATTCTATGGTGCTCTCCCTATTCCATGGCCTTCTATGGCACTCTCACTTTTCTATGGTGTTCTCACACTTCTGTGGCATTCTATGGTGCTCTCACACTTCTATGGTGTGAGATGGGGTCTTATAAACAGAAGGTTGTGGGAGGAATCTAGGGGTGGTCCAGAGGAGGAGTTTGGGGAGGGTCTTCAGGAAGAATTAATGAGGTCAATGAGTGATTAAGGGTGGGAGGTAGATGAACAATGAAAGACTATGCTAGTAACTAGGCTAGTAGTTAGCAGTTGGTAAAATACCTCATCAAATGAAACAATTTAATCAAGATCCAAGGCAGGTCCCCAGAGCCTGTACCTCAAGGACTCAAGGAGAGCTCGAGGGGGCTCCCAGGGCCCATACCTCATCAAGTAGCAAACCAGGTTTAAACCTTAGGCCTCTGATTCCAAATCTAGAACTAGCTCCATAATGCTAGGACTTAGCTGTTGTATTGAATAATAGAGTAACATTTTCATAGTCATCCAATTAGTATGCATCAAAGGCAGAACTTAAAACCAAAAGGGGCTTCCATGATCTTCTTGGCCCATTCTTGATACATTGTACCATGCTGCCATTCAAGTCTTTAAAGGGGGCATGGATTTGGTATCCTTTTTTTGGTAATACATCTAAGTTTATCTTAGAATTTAAAGCTACAGGAGCCCTTAGATATCTAGAACACAATACTCCCTCAGCTGATGAAGAAGCTGATATCTAGAGAGTTTAAATCACCTGCCCAAAGTCACACAGGTAGTGAGATCAGAGGTGGGATCCCAAATCAGGTCTTCTGACTCTAAATATAAGACCCTTTCCATTTTACCCCACTTGTAAGCAAGAAGTGAACTCATCTTAGAATGACAGAAGTCCCTGAAATTTTAAGTGTAGACAGAACTTTCACAAGCAGCAGTAAAAAATTCTGAGCATCTAAGCATGCTGCTGAGAAATTAAAAATAAATCTCTGCAGATTTATATCCCCCAGGGATAAAAAGAAAGGGAAATATTAAAAAAAAAAAAACAATGTTTCTGGCAATGAAAAACTAATGGAGCATATTTTTCTCAGAGGAGGGAGGAAATCAACACTGATTTTTTCTGTCTGATCATGAGAACTTGCCAAACTTGGCGAAAGTGAAGAGGTGCTTGTCTCTAGTCATGTCATACTATAAAAACAACAACACAGAACTATACTTGGTATCATCTGACACAGTTTTAGAATTACTTCAAAGTGCCTTTCAAATAGCCCATGACTAATTGACACCTCCTTCCCCTCCTCCTGTCCACTCTATATACATCTTCTCTCCTTTGAAGCACAGCTTGAGGACTATCTTTCTCAGGATGCTTCCTCTGTGTTAATAAAATTTAAAAATAAACAAGCAATATGCATAAAGACTACTCATTGACTTATTTCCATGCTTTCTGCCACATATCATCAGGTTCTTCCAGAATCTCAGTGATTTATACACAAACTCCTGGCTCTATAGATGGAGGGATGCACACAGAATGAGGAGGTTGCATGCCAAAAAGCCCTAGCAGTATTTCACACAGATAATCAAACCTGTCATCCCTGCTCCCAACAAGGCTGAAGCTGGTGGATTTCTTCCAGAGTTATCAGCTGCAGTGGGCTGTCAATCAGGTGTCTGCACTAAGTCCAATACTAAAATGGCAAGCCCCTGGGAGTGGAGGTCATCTGGTTGCCTAAGAAGCGGTAAACCAGCACAGGTCAGAAATGAAGCAGATCAAAACTCCCATAGTGGTATTAGGCCTATGAGTGAGCCTGTGCATCCAATCTGGGAGAAATAAAGTTAGTTTTAAAAAATAAAAGAACCACTGGGTCTCAGAACTAGCCATGAGAGCCAGGGTCCTAGATATGTGTCCTTACATTAACCACTCTTCAGTCATAAGAGCATCTTTACTCCATGCACTACTAACCTACCTGTGCAAAGCCTCCATGGAATTGTCCTTTACGGACCATTGGCAGGACCAGTCTCTCATCTCCCTTTCAGGTTTCTCCTTCCTTCAGCACTTTTTCCCCCAGCCAGGCATTGTAATTAATCCTTCTTCATGAGCTTAATTGTAAATTTGTTTTGATTAATTAGCCTCAGAGCTGACTTGGCAGTTATTGAGACATTGGAAAGGATTCTGGGTTGATTCAGAGTACTGGCTCTTATATCCTGTGGGAGTCTTCTCCCTGTCAGCAGGAAAAATTCAAGTGCAAAATCGTTTATGTTTGAAAAATCCTTTGACATAATTAACTGACAGGTCTAGATAAGTAGGAATGAGAAGTCCATTCTCTCACAGGCAGTAGCATGGACATGTTACATTGTTATGGACTAGAGAACTCAAGAACACAATTCTGGGGCCCAAAACCATAACAAGTATTGGCCTTGGAAACAATTTTAACCAAACATAAAATATATCAAATGTTTCCCTAGTCTTATCCCACAACCACTTAAGCATAACTGAATCCTTCTGACTTGGGTAGCTGTTAGTTCAGACCTATTCACATAAAAGGATACAGAGAAGTCATGAATTGGTGAAAATAGCACTTGCCCACAGGAGATCCAGGTTCTCGTCCTAGTCTTATCATTAACTAGCTATGTGACTTTGGATCACTCTCAGCCTCCTTGGACTTGTTTCCTATCTATAATAATATTCCATCTACAGGATCGTGCCACCATCAGTGTGGATATGCCCTCTGCTGTCAGAGTTTACAACCTGTCCATATGTTCTAATACAATATGCTTCTTATCCACATAGTTGCATAAATATTCTCTGAAGGGTCCATATAACAGATGGAAGGCCATACTCTAATTCTTTATCTTGGAGGTGCCAGTAAAGGCATTGGGATAGCCAGCTATTTTCTCTCATCCTCAGCAGAGGATATCACTCACTTTTCTAATCATTTGTGGGCTTGATAATGTTTATCATGCCATGTCTGTACATGTCATCCCTGGTAATATGCTGACATCTATTTATACCCATTAGGAATCTTTCTATGATTCATAGCAATAGAGCAACATCAGATGAATACCAGTGTCACAAAAGATGGGCTTTTTCATCACTGAGCAGTTTGATATCACTAAAAATTATGCACTTTTTTCCAAATAAAATACAGGATGACTTCCTTCTCCTAAGTAATTCTAGACCAAATTAGTTCATTGGCTATTAGCAGCTTCTTTCTAAAATCAATGTATTGATGAATAACTATATGAGTTTCCTATCTAGCTGCATATCAGAGTATTCACCATCTTTGTTTTTTTTAATACGGATAGTTAACTCAATCTCATTCACATTGCTATGAATTTCACTGAGAAGGCTTTGTAGTCCTCTGGGATTTTGTGCCATTCATAGAGTGTCATCTGTGAAGAGAAACATTTGAGGGAATTTCATCATTGATCAAGAATAGTGCTTTTGCCTGACCTTTGCATAGGATAACTTCCATAAACTCATGATCACCCTTAGCTGAGTATATGTCTTCCTGTTTAACAGTTCATTCAATGTTAATAGTTAGCTCTGCAGGCATGTATTGTGAGAGTTAAGGATTTAAATTTTCCAGAAAATAGGAAAAATAACCCTGCTATCTTCTGTTTCATCTTTAGGAAGGTAGAACCTCATTATTCTTCATAATCATTTTTATCTCAAGGAATATAGAGGGACACAGCATAGAACCTTAAAGAGATGGCACAGAAAGATTCATCAGACACCAGCAGGAAAGAGACAATCCATTAGAAAAGCTATTGAAGTTCCAAAAGGGAGACTAAGTTAGTGGTTCGTAATCTTTTTTTGGCCATGGATTCCTTTTGGAATTCCTGATAAAGCCTTTGGACTCCTTCTAAAATGATGTTTTAAATGGTTAAAATAAATTCATAGCATTCTAAAGGAAACCAGTTATATTAAAAAGTAGTTGTCAAATAAAAATTTTAACTTCCTGAAATCCAAGTTAAGAATCCATGAACTAGGTCACAGTAACTACAGGATGAATTGATCACCAATATGCAAAGGCAATAGAACGATTAACAGATCATATAAGTAGCCTCCAAGCTTCTGGAGCTTGGGCATGGGATATGCAGGACTATGTCAATATAAAGCAATGGCATTATGATAAATATAAACAGTTAAAGGACATAACACAGTTGCCTGACACATAATAAGTGCTTAATAAATGTTTGATTGATTGATTGATGTTTTGAGTAGAGTGAGGGAAGAGCAACATTTACAAGCATCATCGGGCAAAGAGGAAAGAGGTATGTATGTGTCTTACTGAACATGAAGTCCTATGTTCCTCGGGAAAATTGGAATTCAAGTTATGTTGACACAGCAAACTTATTCCATATAGCTGCTGCCTGGAGCTGTGTGGATTCAGTATTACTAACCAAGGCCACAATGTAGGGAGAGTTGGAAAGTCATAGCATCTACCATAGGGTTTGATACTTAGTTATACACATAGGAGACCTGTTAGCTGAAGAGAACCTTCAAGGCTGCATTTTGTTCAACTGAATCAGTTTGCTTGTTTGTTTGTTTTTAAATAAACACAGATCTTATAGTTTCTACACATCTGTCAGCTGTGTGATTGGAAAGAAGTGGTCTGCTGCAGAAAATCATCTGCAAAAGCCTCTTAGTGCCTTCTTCATGTTTTCATGGAGGATTAAAAAAGATAAAATATATAAATAATCCCCTTAAAACTAGTTTAAAAATTGTTAGGAGGTCTCCGCAATTCCATCTATACTTAATGATATTGTGGGTGGCGGCTGACACCTGGAGGCTATTGAGATGGGGGTGGAAGCATGAAACAGTCTTCCTATATCCTACTACTGAAACAGGTAACAGGAGTAAGGGTGTGGTTTTATCATGGATAAAAGGCAGAAATTCCTTGGCACAGGGATATGATGTCCCAAGTCCCACAGAGAATGAATTAAGGGAGACTGCTTTCTGTTTCAGTAAAGGACCCGTATTCACTTTGTTACAAATTGACTCTTACTCCCAGAGCTTGAAATGTAAACAGGCTGTATCTGTGACTGGATTTGGCTGAAAGTTGTAGGCATAGCTTGGGCCAGGGCTTCTGAAGTATTAGTCCTTAACTTTTTCTTATTCTCTTCCATTCTAATTTAAAACCACTCCTTCTTAATCTCTTTTACTGGTTTCTTATCCAAAATCACATTCCCTTAACTATGGGTATTCCCCAAGGCTCTGTATTAGGCCTGTTACTCTTATCTCTCCACACTCTCTTGTTAACCTCAACAACTTCCTTGGGTTTAATTCTCATCTCTATGTTGATGATTCCAAGGTGTGTGGGTATCTGTAAGTGTGTGTCTGTGTATGTGTGAGTGTGTGTGTACATATACACACATATATTCAATCCCAGTTCGGAATTTCAATTCTGCATCACTGACTACCTTTTACACATTTAAAACTAAATATCCCAGAAACATCTCAATCTTAACATGTCCAAAACAGAACCTTGCCTCTAAATACATCCCTCTTACAGACTTGTATTTTTCAGTCAAAGGTACCACCAGACTTTCAGTAGCCCTGGTTCATAACCTAAATGTTATCCTTCACTCCCCACTTTCCCTTACAACATATACATCTCTTATTTCCAACCCCATTTTTTCACTTATAGAGCTACCACTTTAATTCAGGGGTATCACCTTTCACATAGATTATTCTAACATGGTCAGGTTGGTCTCCCTGACTCAAACTTTTCCTACTTCAGTTCATCTATAATTCTGCCAAAGTGATTTTCTTCAAGTGAAAATATGATCATGTCATTACCCTACTCAATAAATTCAAGGAGCTCCTCATCGCCTCTAGGATCAATTATAAACTCCTTTGTTTAGCTTTTAAAGTTTTCCACAACCTTGGCAACCTATCTTTATAGCTGCATTAAAACTGCACTGAGTCTTTGGGAATACCCTGTTTCTTGCTCCCCCTCCTGCATCCTGTGCTCTAGCCAAACTGACCTTCTCTCTACTCCTCATACACAATGCTCCTTATCTCTTCTCTGTGCCTTTTCACTGATTACCTTCCACCAAGGTTATTTACAGTTATAAATGTCCACGAGTCTAAATTTTAATGATCACTAAGACCTTACACTAAAGAAATAACACTTTAATTCTTAAAGTTTAGGAATCATCCAGCAAGAAGAAAGGGCATTGTGCTTTTCTTTTTGAGGAAGAAGCAACAGAACCTTCTCAGAGCCACTGAAATATTATAGCCAATCACATGAGTTGTACATAGCAGATTTACGGTTTCATATTCAATCATATTTTTTATTGTATTATGTTATGGAAATGCTTATTTTATTCCATAAATTAAAAATAAAACAGAACATCATAGCCAGTCACCTATTCTGCCTATAAATAAAACCCATTCTAGTTCAATAAGCTTTCCAGTTGAAATCTTTTAATTGATTGATCGGCTCTCTAGCTCCACCCAAACAAATTGAGGTCAGAGAAAAAGCAGGAGTTTGGGACAAACATTTTAGTACTCTTGGCATTATGGTATGATGACTTGACAGTTTGTCTTAGAATTATGACACCTGAACTCAAATATGGCCTCCAACTCTTACTGGTTATAGGATTATGGGAAAATTATTGAACTCCTCAGAACCTCTGTTCATCTCTAAAATGGGAATGACAATACTTTCACCATATACCTGCCTCAAAGAGTGGTTGAAATGGAAGAACTACATAATTGTAAGTTATCTGTGAACATTATCCTCAAGTCATTCAATCCCCTTACTTTATAGATAAGAATATTAGGTCCATATAAGTGAATTGATTTTTAAATATAAGCTCCCTGAGGGCAGAGACTATTTTTCATTTCTCATGTCCTATCTGGAGAAACAACATGGAGGAGTAGATAGAGGACTGGTCTCAGTCTCAAAATCCTGACTTTAGGCTCAGTTTCTTGCACTTACTAGTTGTGTGACCTTGTGTAAGGCATTAAATCTATTAGTGTTCCGGTAAACACTTTAAGGCAATAGACTGAAGAATAGATATGAATGTGAATTTCTAAAGAGACTTTCCTTACTGAGAATTCCCTATAATATCACAGGTTTGTCCCCTTTTTACCCTCCAAAAAAAAATCCCTTGGTTCCCAGTACAGTTTTTTTGTACATAATGAGGGCAATTAATACTACTGATACTACTCTGTGTGTGTGTGTGTGTGTGTGTGTGTGTGTGTGTGTGTGTGT
>NW_027186473.1:26399140-26440726 GCF_028583685.1 Petaurus breviceps papuanus
TGTGTGTGTGTGTGTGTGTGTGTGTGTGTGTGTGTGTGTGTGTAATTTGTGATGGTTGATAATGCCTTCCAGATCTGGCATTTCCTGATAATGCCTTGAGCTTATTCAATAGCTTTCATCCAAGGGCCTTTAAGACTCCCATAACCAACCATGTATAATCCATATTTGATAGACAAGGAAGTACCAACAGATTAGGTGACTTGTCCAAAATTACACTGAATCAGTTGCTAAGGTAAATCTAAAACTCAAAGTGCCCACTCTATTCTAAATATTTTCAAAAATTCCTTCTACCAGGAAAAGTTCAGAATCATGTAATTTCTGAGTTGAAAGAGACATCAGCACCATGCTAGTTTAACTCACCTTTAGACAAGAACATCTTCTACCAGATACCTAACAAGTAGTCATCAAGACTTTTCTTAGAGACTTCTAGTGAAGAATAGCCTACTTCCCACAGCAATCCATTCTACTTTGTGAGAACCCTAATTAGGAAGTTTTTGCATTATTATCAAGCTTATATTTACCTATTTGCAACTTTCAGCCATTGTTTTATACCATTCTGTGGGGTTTAACAAAACAAGTCTTCTCCCACATGACAACTCTTCAAATATTTGAAAATCCCCTATTGGGCCTTCTTTCCAACCCAATTTTTCTTTTCTTCGATCTAAGTATCCCTAGTTCTTTCAGTCTGCACATGACATGAACTCATCCTGATCAAACTTTTCTAGTTTACCAATTTCTTTTTTTGGGGGGTGGGGGGGAAGGTTCCACTTGAGAAATTTATTTAAATCAAATAGGTGCCTCCTTGTCCCTAAACTTAGAAGAAGGTGTTGGGCCACTTGGTAGTAAAGTGTGGCTTGTGCTGGGCATGTAGTACTCTGTGGGACAGAGGGCCGGTGACTATGGGCCGGTGGCATTTGCTGGCAGGAATTTCTTCCACTTTCATGATCTGGATGGAGTGTTCCCGGGGCACGATGACGGGTTCCCATATCTCGGTGGCACTGAGGGACAGCACCAGCAGTGCTCAGGTCCCTGTACTCCCTGTACATGTTGTGGGTCCCAATCCTGGAATCGTCATGCAGCCAGATGCCAAAGTTCTTCACTCAAAGAGGGGACTTTTCAAAGACCTGCCCACAGTATACGATTTCTCTAGAAGACTCCTTCATCTTTTTCAGCGGGGAAATGAAGTACCAGAATTGGGACTTTGCTATGACATGATTAGGAGCAAAGATCTGCTTTTTCCCAAAGATCCGGCTCTTGGGAGTGGGCAGGCAGTGCTCAACTACCTTATACTCTCTCAGGGTGCCCGAGGCCTTCATGGTGCTGCAGCCTCACACCCGGCCAACCCTCAAAAGTAGTTTACCAATTTCTTACAAAAAACCATAGTACCCAAAATTGAATACTCTGTGTATGTGTTTTACCTAGGAGTATCGCTTCATATTCTGGACCCTATACTTCTCAATGCAGTCCAAGCTCACATTTGTCTTTTTTTGGCTCCCATAATCACATTGTTGATTCATATGGAGTTCAGTCCAATAAAACCCCTAAATGTTTTTTTAGACAATCTGCTTTCTAATCATGCCTCCTCCATTTTGTAGTTGTAAACTTGACTTTTAAAGAAAATATAACTTCAGATGTACCCTATTTACCTCCACCTTTTTAGATTCAGCACTAATTCTGATCTTTTATTGAAATCTTCTTATGTCGACCAATATGTTAGCTCTCCTAAGCTTTGTATTTTCCATAACTCTACTAAATGTACATTCTATTCCTTCATTAAACTCATTGATAAAAATATTGAAACAAAACAGTTGAAAACTAATTTCTAGGACACTCAGAGACCTACTTTCTCACTACTCTTTGCTCCTGGTCATTTACATTAATTCTAAATCAACCTAATTGTACTATCATTTAAACCAGTGATCTCCCAAGTGAGAGAAGGGGTCTAGTGAGGTCTTACATGTAGACCTCAGTGAGCAACAATATCTTCTTGCATTTAAATACCTCTCCTTGTAGAGACTGCCTACTTTCCTCCCAATACTGCTGTATTCGATGTTCCTGTTCCTTAGTCCACAGTTGACAAGCTCACAGTTCAGATCTCCATGCACAGTCTCTTTCTTGGAAGTATGCTGACTTCAGTAGATTGTCTCCTTCTACACCTATCATGTATATGAACTAGATGGAACTGGATGATCTTTATCCCCAAGTCCCAATATTCAGGCCCCAGGTCTAAAGAAAGGCCCCTAACCAAAGTGAAGGCCTACTAGAGCTTCCAGAGGATATAGGTGCTTTGTCCCAGTCCTTAAAAAGTGCACGCAGACCACACAGAGAGAAAAGATGATGCCCACCTACAATTATATTCCTCACATTCACAGAAAAGAAGCACATATTTATCCTATAAATATGTTCCTCCCCCTAACTTTTAGTGTGATTAAGGTTTCACATTCTTTTCTACATCAATGATCATAGTCCCTACTACAGACACATGCAAACCAATGGGGTACCAATCTCCCTACAGTTTAAGGAGGACACAGAATTTCTGCCACCAAATTACAGCAGCTGGTCCAACCAGAGTGCAGGTCACATAGAATTCACAACATTGAGACTGAGTAATCAACTCAAGAGTTTCCGAACAGGTAGGCTTCCTTGAGGACATGGATCCCTCCACAATCTAATCTGACTTGATATACCTGAAGGTGCAAACTCTCAGGTAATTACTGGCATGCTCAGCAAGGCTAATGTAGATTACCAATCCTAAATGGGGTTCCTGACCCTTCCATTTCCCTAAGAATCACAATTCTATCTTCAGCACTGAGGGAACTGTCCATATCAGCACCATGTCCAGAAGTCTGTTCCAAAGTTTAACTTCCCATATCTAGTTAGAAGTGGAAAAATCTTCATGCATAAAATATATAAAATAGGCCATAAATAGTGTACCTTCAACTATGCAGTCCTGCATTAGCTAGACATTCTAGAAGGAAAAGAAAATTCATTGCTCCTCATTAGGAATATTATAAACATAAGAAAAAACAATATTATAAACATAAGAAAAAAAACATTTTAAAAAACAGTATTAATCATAGAGACTTCCTTACCAGTTGCTGCATTGAAGTAAGCCCTTTCTGAGATGTTTGCTTGGAAGCCCAGAATTTAAACTTCAGTCACTGACGGCAGCTTCATTTGTAGTCTCCATAAAGACTGGGCAGCTTTTTTTTTTGTCTTGCGTTCCTGCAAACATTGTTTCAACCAAAAAGAAAAATGGACCCAACCATAAACCAACATATGCATAAATTCACATCAATATCTATATATGCCTTCTATGCATTTCTTTCAAGTTCACTCAAATAAGATACAGAGCTGGAATCTCCTCCTTCTAAAACCTGATCAAATTGACCTCTAATTTATTCATAGGGCTCCAGGAAATTAGACTGAATAAAAAAACAAAACACTAAAGCAAAGGGAAATACACTCAGGAACCAAAGCTATATGCACAAGTATAATATTACTTCAGGACGCATGTTTTCCATATACTGTTTGTACTTATTAGGGCTGCATTATTTTGGTGATGCTGGTAGTTTTTCTTCCCCAGAGGCAACAAGAGTTCAGATCAGCAGAACACTAATCTTCTATTATAAAAGGCCCTTCTGTTATGGTGTCATTATCTGTAGGGGACTCAGTAAGAGAAATTGTGTCTTCTTTCTTGTATTAAAGTGCTTGCTCCTTGACTCAGTTATTAAAATGAGGGAGCAAATAGCTCCTTGTTCTAATTTCCCTTATCAGCCTCCACCGGGCCCATTTCAGGCTGCTGGTGGAGTGTTAGAATGCAATTGTATGCTTGAATAAAAAGGAGAAACTGAATTAGAGCCTCTTAAGCCCATTATATTGTTCTCTTTAGTGACACCGCTTGCCTCACCGTTGCCGAGCATTGAGCTAAGTGTTCTTCCTGCACAAAGTGGAGCACTGAGACTCTCCCACTTCTGAAAAGGCACAAAGCTTTACTCTAAGACCCCTTTTTTTTGCATTGAACTTCTTTGTGAAGGTCTTGAAATTCTAGGGCAAGAGCATATTCACAGAGAATAGGAAGGCTTTCAATTTGCAACAGTTTTAGGTGGATGATACTAGTATTTATCAAACTGAAGTGTGGATAGAGTATTTAAGAGGCTTTCTCCCTCCCCCCCCCAAAAAAAAAAGTGGAACGTCAGTTTTGTACACATCTGCCTGAGTGATTTGGGTTTATCTTTTTAGTTGGGTTTACATACATAGAACTATCAGTATGACCTTTGAATACAAAGGTCTATGCCCTGGATGAGTCCAGGTATGTTTTCCTAAGAAATAATTTTTATTTTGCTTGGTCCTAGAGGGCAGAGTTAAAGATAATTGGTAGAAACTGAAAAGAGGCAAATTTAAGCTTAAAGTAAGGAAACATCTCCTAATAATTAGAATTATCTGAGGGTGGAAAGGGTTACATTTTTGAAGCTATGACTTCCCCCTTATAGAAGGCCTTCAAGAAAAAACCTGAATGGGCACTTGACAGGCATGCTGTAGAAGGGATTCTTTGTCAGCTACTGGTTGGACTGAAAGGCCTCTGGGGTGCCTTGCATTGAGGCTCAGTGAAATAGTTATGTTCCTTAAAAGTTACTTAGAAATCCAATTTCTTTCCAATTAGAATATAAATGTATTGGGGTGGGAGGGGGGGGAAAAAGAGTGTCATTATTTAGAAGAACCCTGGAGCCAGTCATTTTCTAAAGAGAAAAGTTCTCCTGTAATAAAAATAATCACTCCTTAATTTATCTCCTCAGTTCAGATTTTAACAATCAGATTTTCTCAAAATAGGAAGTGCCCTGTATACATAAATGACTTCTTTGACTTTGTATCTCCAGTACCCAGCAGAATGAATGTGCTTTCAATTTGATTCAATTCAACAAGAGTTTATTGAGCACCTAAGTGCCAAATGGCATGGTAGGTGTTAGAGAAATGAAGATAAAAACAGAAATCTTCCCTGTCTTCAGTGAGGAGGTGGGATAGTGAGGGGAAGGAAGTCATGTTCACAAATAAGCCAATACATAATATATACAGAGCCAGTGCAAAATCATTTGGGCAAAGACACAAAGCAAGTAAGGGAGAACACTAACCACTCAGATGACGAGGAAAGACTTTCTGTAGAAGGTAGCACCTGAGCTAAGGATTGTGCTGGTTGAAGGTAAAGATGGAGAACATTCCAGTCATGGTGGACTGCCTATGCAAAGGCATACAGAATGTTTGTACAAGGTAGAGAAATATTACATCAGTCTAAAAAAATAGGTTGAAATAAAATTGTGAATGGCTTCAAATATCAAACAAATGAGCATGTGTCTTTCTTCCTAAAGGAGATAAGTCACTGAACCTTCTTGACCTTTCTTACTCAGTCACATGTTGTTTAGCAACATGTTCAGAACTTCTATTTAGGAACATCAGCTTTGCATCTATGTGTAGGTTGTATTGGAGATGGGAAAGACTTAAGGCAACAATCAGGAAACTATTGTGGGTAAAGTGCTGGACCTGAAACGAGGAAGACTTCAGTTCAAATTGGACCTTGACTAGCTGTGTGACTAAACCATGGCAAGTTACTCAATCCCTGTTTGCTTCTGTTTCTTCAATGGTAAAATGGGGATAATAGCAGTGCCTACTTTGAAGGACTGTTGTGAGGATCAAATAAGATAATATTTGTTTAAAAAAATAAAACTTTAACAAATGCCTGACATGGAGTATATACTATATAAGTGCTTATTCTCCTTATTTATTAAAATAGTCTTGGTAAGAGGCAATAAGGACCTGCCTAGGGGATTGAATGAGTGACTGGAGAGAAAGGAATGGATAGGGGAAATTCTGTGAAGGTAAAAATGACAATACTTGGCAACTGGGTACAAGGGGTGAGAGAAAATGAAGAATTAAGGATCAAGCCAATATTGTAAACCAAGTGACTGGAAAGATGGTGGTGCCGACAAAAAAGAGGGTGGGAAGTTAGAGAAAGGGGTGAGTTTGAAAGGAATATAATGCATTCTGTTTCAGATATGTTTCATTTGAGATGCTTATGGGATATCCAGGTAGAAACATTTAGAAAGCAGATGATTGCAGAATTGCAACTAAGTACATAGATGAGAGCTCAAAATATTTATCTGAGAGCTACCTGTACAGAGATGAAGTATGAAGTGAGGGGAGAAAGGGAGGGGAAGGAGGAAGGCAAAAAAAAAAAAAAGGAAGACAGAGAAAGAGTAGAGAAGACAAACACAAAGAGAGAAACAAAGAGAACACCCAAGACAGAGCCCTGTGGTACTTCCATACAAAGCATAGAACATGAATGTTGACCCAGAAAAGCAGACTAAGAAGGAATGGTCAAACAGGACAGAGGCAAACCAGGTGAGCTTAATGTCCTGAAAACCAAAGGAGGACAGAGTCACAAATACTAAAAGCTATAAAGAGGTAAAGATGGATGAGGTCTGAGAAAAGGCCTTCAGATTTAACAATTAGGAAATCATTGGTAACCTTGGAAAGAACAGTTTCAGTCAAATACTTGGGTAGGAAGCAAAATTGGAAGCATTTGAGGAGTGGGAGAGTGTGTAAGGAGAAGTAAAGAAAGCAGACAGCCTTTTCTAGGAATTTGGAAGTGAAAAGGAAGAAAAATATGAGGATAGGCAGATTAGATAAAAGTTTTTTAAGGATGGAGGAGATCTGAGAATGTAGGGAGTAGGGAATAAGAGAGTGGATAGAGCAATAGTTCTCAAACTTTTTAGTCTCAGAACTCCATCACACTATTAAAAATTATTGAGGAACCCCAAAATCTTTAGTTTATGTGAATTATTTCTCTCACTAGTTACTATATGATACATTAAATTTGGTAATTTAAAAAAATTTTAATTAGTTTTAAAATAACAATAATAGACCTATTAAATTAACACATAATTTACATAATTATTTTTATAAAAATAAATTTAAAAGTAACTAAAATTTCAAGAAGAGTTGTATTGTATTGCATATTTTTACAAATCTCTAATGTCTGGCTTAATAGTAGACAGGTGGGTTTTTATATCTGCATTTGGATTTGATCTGTTGTTTTGGTTCAAATACATGAAGAAAATATGACCCTCCATAGATATATAGTTGGAAAAGAGAAGAACATTTCAATAGGGAAATACTATTTTAGTCTATTATGAATGTTTACTGATTGATTGATTAAAAATAGTTTTTAATTCTGGGGCCCCCAACTGGATCTCACAGATCCACAGAATTCCTTGAACTACTCTTTAAAAATGACTGGGATAGAAGAATTTAATCTTCCTGCAAAAAAGTCAGATCCCCAAGCATTTAGAACAGAGTATTGCATTCACTATATTTGTATCTCTAGCATCTATCCTGGCTTTTTGAATTGATTATAAAGAAGTAGCTATGTTGAAAAGAATATAAAGATGCAGGGGGATAACTGAAGGAGGAAAGCCCCTGAAGAAATGGGAAGAGATGAGATTAAAGGTATAGGTAAAAGGTTTGTTCTGGGTAATGAAAAGGAAGAATTCTTCCTCTGTTGCAGGAAGTAGAGAAAAGATTGGAGGAAGATTTGAGAGGACTTCAAATTCAGAGGTGGGAAGGAGAGAAAGTTCCCAAAAGATGGCTTCAGTTTTCATCAGTAAAGCATATGGTGATGTTCTGTTCTATGAAAGGGTGGGAAGTCATTCAAGGAGAGGAGAGAAGATTGGAAAAGATGATGTACACAATGCAATAGAAAGTCATTTGGAAAGGGAAAAAAGAATGGTGTGTAGCAGAGGGTCCAGTTGGTTTTCGATACCATAAATTTGCAATGGATATCATAAGAACTATTATATGATTGATTTCCTCCAGGATTGTTCAGCAGTTGGTGAGTAGAGATGGATCAGGTAGATGAAAAGTAATCCAGGGTTGGAATTTAAAAGGGATGAGCAGTGACAAGAAAATGGGTCAAGGGATTCAAGGGATGAAGACTAAGAAAAGGTGACGTGGATGACTATATAATATAAACATTTTGAAAGGAGAAAAGTGAGACCAGAGCAGGGATGGTTGACTGGGAAAGCAGAGATGGGTAGGGTAACTAGAGATGATAATAGAAGATTGAGACATAGAGAAATAGGGAAAGACAGTAAGTTATGATCAGATAGGGAAATTTCAGATCACGGAAGTAGAACATTTGGGTGGGTGCAATGATGAAAAAAAAGCATAAAACCATTCTTAGATGACTGAGGTAAAAGTGAAGATGCAAAGCATGAGAGTTGAAGAGGTTGGATTGAAATACCAACATATTAGGGCGGCCAGGTAGCACAGTGAGTAAGAGCACTGGCTCCAGTGTTGAGAAGACCTGAAGATCGAATCCCGGGCTCAGACACTTGGCACCCACCCAGAAACACCTGGCCGTGGAACCTTGAGCAAGTACTTAAGCCCAATTGCTTAGGGGCAGCCAGGTGGCTCGGCAAGTAGGAGCACCGGCTCCAGTGTTGGGTTGACCTGGATCGAATCTTGGGCTCAGATACTCAGCACCACACCCAGAAATAACTGGCCGTGTACCCTTGAGCAAGTTACTTAACCCCGATTGCTTTAAAAAAAAAAAAAAGAAAAAGAAAAACCAACATATCTCTTAGGAAATGTCAATATGTATATATGATGTCCCTAACTGTAAAAATAGGCATTAATTCAAAGTAATTTGATATATGACTCCAAATGACTAAATACAAGTCATTTCCGCCATAGATAAGTGGTCAAAGGATATGAACAGGAAGTTTTCAAGGGAAGAAATAAGAGCTATTAACAATCACTTTTTTAAAATCTCTAAATCACTAATAATTAGATTAAATTAAAATTAAAGCAACCCTGAGGTTCTACCTCTCACTTAATCAGGCTGGTAAAAATAACAAAAGAGGCAAATGTTAATGATTTGCTGTTGGTGAAGCTGTGACTTGGTCCCACTATTCCCAGGATGTTACCAAACTGTGGGGAAGACATGGACACAAGTCACACAGGTTGTATTGTGGATGCATTCCAGTCCATGCTATTGGAGGATATACCCATCTCAATAATATAGGACACTTAAATATGAGAGTATAAGGGAAGCTGGGAAAGTGAGTTTTCACAAAATGCTTGCAAACTATGTTGGTCCACAAGAACAACAATGACAAAAATTGAATCAACTAAATCATGTCCTCATTAGAACCCAATTAATGCAAAATAGAAATGTAGAACACAGATAATATTAGTAACCAGCTGCACTAATCTACCTATTTGCTGTTCCTCAAATACAGCACACCCATCTGTGCCTTGCAATTGACTGTCCCCCAACCTGGAATGCTCTCCCTCCTCAGTTTAGCCACTTAGCTTTCCTGACTTCCTTCAAGATCCAGCTCAAATTCTACCTTCCCCCATGCCTTCCCTCTGAGGTTATCCTCCATTTCATCGTATGTACCTCATATGTAGATACTTATTTACAGGCCATCTCTCCCATTAGAATAGGAGATCCTTGAGTACAGGGACTGTTTTTGTTTTTCTTGTATCTCCGGTGCTTTGCACAGTGACTGGCACATCATAAGTACTAAACAAATTTTTGTTGATTGACTCTTTTATAAGAGAGGAGCAACACGAAGGGAGTGGACTAAGAGACAAAAGACCTAGGTTCTAAACACAGCTTTCCCACTAGTTACAGGAAGTTAAACCAACCAATTTACCTCTGTGAGCTTCAGTTTGCTCATCTGTAAAATAAAGATAAAAATTCCTGACAAGTTTACTTAGAAGATTATTTTAGCAATCAAATAAAATAATCAGTGTGCCAATACTTTGCACCTCGAAGTTTTATGCAATTTTAAGATTATAATTATTTTAAAGTTAAAATACATTTATTTTTTTCTGATCCTTAAGATCAGGTGTATAGGATAAGAAGATGGATATCAAGAGAGAAAGGCAGCCCTTACACATTTATACAGAACAGAACCAAAGAAATGACTCTTGGGCCTGGCTAGGGACCTGTAGAAGTCTATATTGAGCCCAGGAAAAATGATTAGTATCTAGCAACACTAGACCCTAAGAGGGTCAAAAATCCAGAATTGCCCTACATAATGGAAATCATAGTTGTAGAATGTCAGAGTTGAAAGAGATCTCACTCACATGGTCAACTTTCTCCAATATTATTCTGTCTCTATACTCTTATATATGTATATTACATATAGTACATATGTGCATTTATATTATGTTCTACATGAAGAAAGCGAAGCTTATTTTCTTTGTTTCTCCAATACCACCATCAATTCCTGGTCTCTTTCATTTTAGAATCTCTCCTGCCAGGTACATCTTTCTGTCCTTGATTACTTTCTGCCTCCCCACTTACTTAACACAACACAAGCTCCCTTGACCCCATTCTCCACCAAAATGTATCTGCCTATTTTTCCCTCTATCCTCACCCCCAGCTACCCCTGATAAATTAATTCTCAATGAAGTGTTAATGGGTAGCTTAAATTGCCAACCCTCCTAGATAATTTATTTGAATATTACTGGTTATATTCCTTAACCCAAAGGCATATGCCTTTGCAATTTATTTGCATTTTAATGGGTATATGCCTTAACTCAAATGCTGGGAAGTTGAAAGCATTCTAACCTGGGAATCAGGAGATTTAGGGTTCCAGTTAATCCTGTCACTAACACAAATCACAAATCTCTGAGTATCATTTTCTTCAACTACAAAAGGAAGGATTTGGATTCACTAATCCCTAAGGCTGCTTCCATCCCTTAAAATCTATGAATTTTAGGCAACACAGTGGGCCTGTAAAGAACATGTGTTTTGATAGCACAGGCCTTTCAGGTCCTGGGATCATACCTCTCTCTTCATAAATGTTCACTCCAATACCAAAAGCTAACCTCAGCTGCCTCATCTTGCTCCTCTGAAATTAAAGACTTCAAATTTTCAATGCTTCGGAAAATATCAAGATTTAATTTAAAGTGAATTAGATTTAATTTTTTATTGAAAAGTTATCTCCCTTGGAATCACTGGGACACCATGAGATGCCTCCAAACCATGGGATGAGAACCACGATGCTAACAGTCAGTAGTTTCCCTCCCATTTCTGCTGGTAGAAAGTTGTAAAGCTAGGCAGACCCCAAATCCTCCCTCCTAAGGTTCATTTCTAAAGATCAAATCACTCAGTTTTTCTTCCATCTGATTCACTCATGACAACTGAATTACAATTCCTAAATGAAAAATAAGCTAGATGTAGTTGTGTGCCTTTAGCTTTTATAAAGTTAAGATTCTCCTTCTGTTACATTTCTTTTGGGTGTTTAAATAGATTGAAGGACTCAGAGCTCCACCTACTGGTTGAAGCATATGAGTGTTCAACAAGTTCTCAGACAGGATTCCAAAATCAAAATGAGACTGACTACAGGGTGGTACACTCTGGATAATTGAGGGAAACCCAGAAAATAACAAATAAAACGGTTTCTGCTTTTTCCTACATAAAATACCTAATTTATACTCCTAGAAAGATCCCAAAGCTTTCTTTGCTTAAAGATGAGGAGAACTAGGGAGAAAATCAGATACATCTAGAAACAGGAATATTGTGTGGGAATAACAATAACTTAGCTTTCTAATGTGACTTTAAGGTTTCCAAAAGAATTTCTTTATAACATTCCTGTGAGGTAGATAATGATAATACTATTAATTCGACTTTGCAGATTAAGAAACAGTCTTAAGTAACCTGTTAAGTGACCGACAAAAAGTAAATGATTTCTTTAAAGAGTCAGTGCTCTTTCTGCTGTGGCCCTATACCATACAGATCACCATAAAAAGAATGCAAGTTAAAGGCAAATACCCCACTCCTCATTCAATGATAACAATATATGTACATACATATTTCCCAGGTTTAAATAAAGTTTTTTGTATTTTTAACATCAGTTAATATCCCAACCTTGTCCCCTGCCATGACAAAGAGATAGTGAGAGGAAGTTTAGCACAGTGGATAAAGCATGGGATATGGAGTCAAGAAACCTGAATTTGAATCCTGCTTACTAATTAGTAGCTGTATTACCTTAAATTAGTCAGTTTCCTAACCTATAAAATGAGAGGGTTGACCTTAATGATCTTTATGATCCCTTCCAGCTCTAAATCAATGGTCCTATGACTTCAGTTTCAGGGCCAATTAGAAACCATACAAGAGAGTTATGTGGCATGACAAGTGTATTCAGCACTTTGAACATTGGTTTTCCCATATGCAACATGGAAATACCACTAGCTCCCTTGCCTGCCTTACAGGAATATTGACATACATATATATGCATCTTTGATAATAAAGTTCTCTTAAACATAAAATGTTATACTTTTCAAAATAGTGAAAAGTTTTTAAGACATGCAACAGATAGAATTGAGGGAAAGCTGCAAGGAGAAGATGACCTTCAAGTGTGGCATTAAAGAATGAGTAAGTATGGGAGTAGAGGCACGGACATGGCATGAGCTCCCACTCCAACCACCTCCAATACCTGTAAAATATGACTCTAAACAAATTGTAGAGCTACAGAACCCACAAAGTGACAGAGAGAAACAAATCTCCCACTGAAGGCATCCTGACAGGCTGACAGGAAGGGTCTATAGACCAAGCTGGGAACCAAGTGCAGCCCCGCATGAGCTGCACAGTCTGAGACCTGGGATGGCCCCAACCAGTGGCACAGACTGGGCAAAGCAGACTTCAGGAGAGTGAATCACCAGCAGCTGTGAGTTTCTAGACTTCTCAACCCATAAATGCCAAAAATAAAGTAAAAGGTCAGTAGGCAACTCTGTTGAAACGGGGTGAGGAAAAACATGGTATGGCCCCTGACCCAGTGGAGAGAGGTGGAGGAAGTGCAGTGGCTGAAGCTGTTGTAGCATGGCTACCTTCAGAGCTCCTGGCCTGCAGTTTGTAGAGGGACCAAGCAACCATTCAGAGGGTAATCCCTCTTGCTTTGACCTGCTTGGATCTGGATCGCGGTCTTGGGTGGTGGTCCTGGGGTGAAAAATGCCAGTGTGCCAGAGCTTGTGGTGGCTATAGAGAAGGCACCCTCCTCAGACCTCTGACAATATCTGTGAAAACCCCAGCAATTTAGGATACAGTTCTCTCCACTCTGGAAGCAGAGTTCTATCATGGGTAAGAGCTCAAAAGTCAAGTAATTGGCTGGCAAGAAGAGCAAGCAGAGGAAGAGCAATCAGATGATAGGATCCTTTTTTGGGGACAAAAAGGATCAAAACATGGAACCAGAAGAAATCAACAAAGTCAAAACTCCTGCATCAAAAGTTTCCAAGAAAAATATCAACTGGTTACAGGTCATGGAAGAGCTCAAGAAGGATTTTGAAAATCAAGTAAGAGAAGTGGAAGAAAAATTGGGAAGAGAAATGAGAATGATGCAAGAAAATCATGAAAAGCAAGTCAACAGCCTGCTAAAGGACACCCAAAAAATACCAAAGAAAATAACACCTCAAAAAATAGACTAACTCAAAGGGCAAAAGAGACCCAAAAAGCCAATGAGGAGTAGAATGCCTTAAAAAGCCAAACTGCACAGATGGAAAAGGAATTTCAAAAACTCACTGAAGAGAATAATTTCTTCAAAATTCAATTAGAGCAAATGGAAGCTAATGACTTCATGAAAACTCAAGATACTATAAAACAGACCCCTCAGCCAACAAATGGTAAGGGGGTCAGATTAATCAGAAGGAGATTTACAGGAATCATTTTGCTGGCACCAGGAACAGGACTCTATGGCATTGCCCATACTCAAATCTGGGTTGTCTCAGGGTGAGAAGGAGCACTAGCATACCAGAGCTTACAACTGCAGGAGAGCAAGGGACTCTGGTCACTGTTCTAGGGTAAAAAAGAGTGCTTATGGTCTTTAAATGACCAGTGCACAGTACTGAAGAGTGGCAAACACACCTCTCCCTAAATCATCCCACATTGGAAGAACTAAAAATGTACAGGTCCCCAAAATAACTCTGAAAACAACTGCACAAAAATCCTGAAGCTAGGGATGGTTACCCCTTCATTTTGGAAGCAGAGTCCCACATTAGCATAGAGTTAAAAATCAGGAAAGAGGCTGAAAAGTGAGGAAACAGCAGAAAAAGATCCAGACTATAGAAAGTTACTATTACATCAGGGAAGATCAAAACACAAACTCAGAAGAGGACAATGAAATCAAAACTCCTTATATCGAAAAGCTTAAAGAAAAATATAAATTGGCTCCAGACCATGGAAGAGCTCAAAATGGATTTTAAAAATCAAGAGAGGAAGAGGAAAATTTGGGAAAAGAAATGAGAGTGATGGAAGAAAATTGTGAAAAAAGAGTCAACAGCTTTGGTAGAGGCACGCACGCACGCACACGCACACACGCACACGCGCACACACACACACACACACACACTCACACACACATACAGAATACTGAATAAAATAACACCTTAAGCCGACCAGCCACCGGCTGGAGGGACTTCAGATCACCAGCAGCTGTGGTGGTTTCCAGAATTATAAACACATAAATGCTAAAGACAAAGTGAGAGGTCAGTGCAGTGTGGACTTTGGGACCCAGTAGTTGGAAGTGCATTGGCTTTTGCCACCAGGGCAAGAAGCAGTTGAGGGCTATGGCACAGCCAGCACCATGTGGCAGCTTCAGCTCCTTTCCTGCAGACTGTAGGGGGACCAAGCAAAAGGGGAAGGGGTAATCACTTTTGCTGGGATCTGGATTGTGGTCTAGGGTGGAGATTCTGGGGTGTGTGAGCAGGTTTCAAGAGTGTGTGGAAGCTTCAGAGAGGGCACCCAACTAATACCTCCAGCAGCTGAGAAAACCCCAGCATATAGTATGAAGTTTTGCTTTCTGGTAGCAAAGTCCTACTGTGGCAAAAAGTAGAGGGATAAATAAAAATAAAAGATTAGAAGGCAATGTGAAATATCTCATTGGAAAAACCACTGACCTGGAAAATACATCCAGGAGAGATAATTTTAAAATTATTGGACAAAGCCATGATCAAAGAAAGAACCTAGAAATCATCTTCCAAGAAATCCTCAAGGAAAACTGCCCTGATGTTTTAGAACAAGAGGGCAAAATAGAGCTTGAAAGAATCCACCAATCACCTCCTGAAAAAGATCCCAAAAAGAAAACTCCTAGGAATATTATAGCCAGGTTCCAAAATTCACTGATCAAAGAGAGAATATTACAAGCAGCCAGGAAGAAACAATTGAATATTGTAAAAACACAAACAGGATAATTCAGAATCTGGCAACTTGTACACTGAGGGATCAAAGGGCTTGGAATATGACATTCTGGAGGGCAAAGGAGCTGGGATTAAAACCAAGAATCACCTACCCAGCAAAACTGAGTATCATGTTTCAGGAGAAAATATGGTCATTCAGTGGAATAGAGAATTTTCAAACATTCCTGATGAAAAAACCAGAGTTGAATAGAAAATTTGACCTTCAGATACAAGAAGCAAGAGAAGCATGAGAAGGTAAACAGGGAAAATAAATCATAAATAACTTATCAAAGTTGAACTATTAACATTCCTACATGGAAAAAGGATAAACGTAACTGATGAAACTTTTCTCAGTATGAAAACAGTTGAAGAAAAAAAATACATATATATATATATATATATGTCTATATTGGAGGGTATATGGGTGTATGAATACATAGGTGAATGTGTGTATATATTTTTACAGGTATACATAGATAGAGAGCACAGGACCAATTTCATAGGAAGGGATAATACTTATTAAAAGGTGAAATTAAGAGGTGAGAGAGGAATATTATGAGAGGAGATGGGGAGAGACAGAAAGAGGTAAACCATCTCATATAGAAGAGGCAAGGGAAAATGGTTGCAATGGAGAGGAAGAATAGGAAGGCAAAAGGGAATGAGTCAACCTTATTCTCATTGAATTTGGCTCGGGGAGGGAATGAAATACACACTAAATAGGGTATCTCACCCTACAGTAGAGTAGGGGGGAAGGGGATGAGAGGGGGGATGATGGAAGAAAGGGCAGGCTGAGGGGGAGGGAAGTTGGAAGCACCCACTTTTGAAAAGGGATGGGATCAAAGTAGAGAATAGAACAAGTGGGAGGTGGGATAGGAGGGAGGGAAATATAGTCAGTCTTTTTTTTATCTTTTTTTTTTATCAATTTGTTTCCTTTTAGTTTACAGGATTCAATTCCACAATTCCTTGAGTTTCACATTTTGTCCCCCTCCCTTACCTCCCCACCCATGGCGGCTTATAGTCAAGTATAGGATCTGTAAATACTTTCACATTATACATTAGTCAGGCTATAAGGACAGATTGTACCAGCTGGAATTAAAAATGGTAAAGAGGACATAAAACCAAAAAAGAGAAGGAAAAAAATCAGGTATTTTGCTTCCACCTGGATATAAACTTAGTTCTTTCTCTGGATGCAGATATTTCTCTCCAACATGAGTCTTTTGGGATTGACTTATATCACTGCATTGCTGAGAAGAGTGCAGTCTATCAAAATTGGTCATCACACATATGTTGTGTCTGTAATTGTGTACAAATTTCTCCTGGTTCTACTCTTCTCACTCAGCATCAGTTCGTATAAGCCTCTCCAGGTAAATATGAAGACCATCTGTTCCTCGTTTCTTATAGCACAATAGTATTCCATAACATGCATATACCACAACTTGTTCAGCCAGCACCCCCTTAATTTCCAATTCTTTGCTACCACAAAAAGAGCTGCTATAAACATTTTTGTACATATGGGTCTTTCTCTCATTTCTATGATCTCTTTGGGATATAACCCTAGGAGTGGTATGGCTGGATCAAAGGGTATGAAAGTATTTATAGCCCTTTGGGCATAATTCCAGATTGCTCTCCAAAAAGGCTGGATCAGTTCACAACTCCACCAGCAATGCATTAGTGTTCCAATTTGCTCACATCCTCTCCAGCATTTGTCATTTTCCTGTTTTGTCATCTTAGCCAATCTGACTGGTGAGATGAGGTACCTCAGAGTTGTTTTGATTTGCATTTCTCTAATCAATAGTGAATTAGAGCATTTCTTCGTGTGCTTATAGATAGCTTTAATTTCTTTCTCTGAAAACTGCCTGTTCATATCCTTTGACAATTTATCAATTGGGGAATGACTTGTATTCTTATAAATTTGACTCAATTCTTTGTATATTTTAGAAATGAGTCCTTTGTCAGAGACATAGGTTATAAAGATTCTTTCCCAATTTCCCACCTCCCTCTTAATCTTGGTTACATTGGCTTTGTTTGTACAGAAACTTTTCAATTTCATGTAGTCAAAATTATCCATTTTACATTTTATAATGTTCTCTAATTATTGGTTAGTCATAAAGTCTTTCCCTCTCCACAAGTCTGATAGGTAAACTATTCCTTGTTTTAGGAGACTGCTTACAGTATCAACCTTTATATCTAGATCATGCACCCATTTAGACTTGATTTTGGTATATGGTGTTAGATAATAGTCTATGCCCAGTTTCTGCCATACTATATTCCAGTTTTCCCAGCAGTTTTTGTCAAATAGTGAGTTCTTATGCCGAAAACCGGGGTCTGGAGGTTTATCAAACAATAGATTACTATAGTCATTGACTTCTGAATCTCGTGTGCCTAATCTATTCCATTGATCCACTCCTCTATTCCTCAGCCAGTACCAAGTAATTTTGATGACTGCTGCTTTATAATACAGATTGAAATCTGGTATAGTCAGTCCACCTTCCCTAGCATTTCTTTTCATTAATTCCCTTGATATTCTGGACCATTTATTCTTCCAAATGAATTTTGTTACTATTTTTTTTCTAGCTCCAGAAAGTAGTTTTTTGGTAAATTAATTGGTATGGCACTAAATATATAATTTAATTTAGGTAAAATTGTCATTTTTATTATATTAGATTGACCCAGCCATGAGCAATTTATATTTTTCCAATTAGTTAGATCTGACTTTATTTGTGTGAAAAGTGTTTTGTAGTTATGATCAGACAGGTCCTGGGTTTGTTTTGGCAGGTAGATTCCCAAACATTTTATAAAGTCTACAGTAACTTTAAAAGGGATTTCTCTTTCTATCTCTTGCTGTTGAATTTCATTGGAAATATATAGAAATGCCGAGGATTTATGTGGGTTTATTTATATCCTGCAACTTTGCCAAATTTTTTATTGTCTCAAGTAGTTTTTTACTTGATTCTCTAGCATTCTCGAAGTATATCATCATATCATCTGCAAAGAGTGATAGCTTGGTCTCTTCTTTGCCTAATTTGATTCCTTGATTTCTTTTTCTTCTCTAATTGCTACTGCTAACATTTCTAGTACCAGATTGAATAAGAGGGGTGATAGTGGACACCCTTGTTTCACCCCGGATCTTATGGGAAATGCTTCTAACTTCTCCCCATTACATATAATACTTGCTGATGGCTTTAAATAGATGCTACCTATTGTTTTAAGGAAGGCTCCATTTATTCCTATACTTTCTAATGTTTTTAATAGGAATGGATGTTGTATTTTGTCAAAAGCCTTTTCTGCATCTATTGAGATAATCATGTGGTTTCTGATAGTTTTATTGTTGATATGCTCAATTATACTGATAGTTTTCCTAATATTAAACCATCCTTGCATTCCTGGAATAAATCCTACCTGATCAAAGTGTATTATTCTTGAGATAAGTTGCTGTAGTCTTTTTGCTAGTGTTTTATTTAGGATTTTTGCATCAATATTCATGAGGGAGATTGGTCTATAATTTTCTTTCTCTGTTTTATCTCTTCCTGATTTAGGTATCAGTACCATATTTGTGTCATAAAAAGAATTTGGTAGGACTCCTTCTTCACTAATTTTCCCAAATAGTTTGTAGAGTATTGGAATCAATTGTTCTTTAAATGTTTGATAGAATTCACTAGTGAATCCATCTGGTCCTGGAGATTTTTTCCTAGGGAGCTGACTGATGGCTTGTTCAATTTCTTTCTCTGAGATGGGATTATTTAAGTAATTTACTTCCTCTTCAGTTAATCTGGTCAACTTGTATGTTTGTAAATATTCATCTATTTCCCTAAGATTGTCAAATTTATGTGCATACAATTGGGAAAAATAATTCCTAATTATTGTTTTGATTTCCTCTTCATTGGAGGTAGATTCACCCTTTTCATTTTTGATACTCATAATTTGGTTTTTGTCTTTCTTTTTTTTATCATATTGACTAAGGGTCTATCAATTTTGTTGGTTTTTTCATAAAACCAGCTCTTGCTTTTATTTATTAATTAGTTTTCTTAATTTCAATTTTATTAATCTCTCCTTTTCTCTTCAATATTTCTAATTTAGTATTTAATTGGGGATTTTGAATTTGTTCTTTTTCTAGGTTTTTTAATTGCATGCCCAATTTGTTAGCTCCCTTTTCTCTAATTTAATCATGTATGCACTCAGGGATATAAAACTTCTCGTAAGAACTGCCTTTAATGCATCCCACAGATTTTGGTATGTTGTCTCATTATTATCATTCTCTTGAATGAAATTACTGATTGTTTCTATAATTTCTTGTTTGACCCACTCATTCTTTAGGACTAAATTGTTTAATTTCCAATTAGTTTTTAGTCTGTCTTTCCCTGGCCCTTTCTTGCATATAATTTTTATTGCATCATGATCTGAGAAGGATGTATTTAATATTTCTGCCTTACTGCATAGAATTGTGAGGTTTTTATGCCCTAGAACATGGTCAGTTTTTGAGTATGTGCCATGAACCGCTGAGAAGAAAGTATATTCCTTTTTATCCCCATTCAGTTTTCTCCAGAGATCTATCATACCTATCCTCTCTAAAATCCTATTCACCTCCTTAACTTCTTTCTTGTTTATTTTGAGATTGGATTTATCAAGTTCAGAGAGGGGGAGATTAAAGTCTCCCACTAGTATAATTTTGCTATCTATTTCTTCCTCTAATTCCTTTACCTTCTCCTCTAGGAATTTGGATGCTACACCACTCGGTGCATGTATGTTAAGTAATGATATTGCTTCATTCTTGATGGTGCCTTTTAACAGGATATAGTTTCCTTCCTTATCTCTTTTAATTAGGTCAATTTTTGCTTTTGCTTTATCTGAGATAAGGATTGCTACCCCTGCTTTTTTTACTTTAGCTGAGGCATGATATATTTTATTCCAACCTTTTACCTTTACCTTGTGTGTATCCCTCTATTTCAGATGTGTTTCTTGTAAACAGCATATTGTAGGATTATGATTTCTAATCCATTCTGCTATCCATCTCCATTTTATGGGAGAGTTCATTCCATTCACATTTACAGTTATAATTGTTATCTGTTTCTTTCCCTCCATCCTATTCCTGCCCCTGTTAATGTTCATATTTTCCCTCCCTTCCCCCCTTAATAGTTTTCCTTTTGACCACCACCTCCCTCAGTGTTCCCTTTTCAGCCCCCCTCCCTTTTCCTCCCCTTTCCCCTTACTACTTCCCTCCCTACAAACCACTCCCACCCCCCTTTCATAACCCTTTCCCCCTCCTACTGCCTGTAGGATATTTTTATACTTAATGAAGTATGCTATTTCTTCTTCGCATCAAGAGTGACAGGAACAAATCTCATGCGAAGCTCCTCTCCCTCCCCTCTTTCCCTCTAAAATGATATTATTTGTGTTTCTTCTCCATAGAGTCCTATGCTTAACTGGTTGTTATTCCCTTCTTGTACCAGAACTGAGGGAAAAGCTCATATGCTTCCCAACTCCCTCCCTTTTTTTCCTCTGCTATAAAGTTTTTATGCCTCTGTGTGTGGCATAATTTACCCTTTCTCACTTCATCCATTCCCTTTCCTCCATTGCAGTCCCTTTGTAGCCCTTAATAAGATTTTTTTAAATCGTCATTTTGTGTATTTTATAGTCATACCCTCTACTGGTCTATAACCAGTTTGCTCTCATCAAATAGCAGGGTGTGTATGTGTATTCTCCTTGTTTACCTTTCTAAGTCACTGTTGCATCTCATAATTGGAGGTTGAATTTTCCATTGAGTTCTGGCTTTTTTATCAAGAAGGTCTGGAACTCTGTTATGCTGTTGAATGACCATCTCTTTCCCTGGAAGAATATGCTCAGTCTTGCTGGGTATGTGATCCTTGGTTGTAACCCAAGCTCTTTTGCCTTTCGGAAAATTGTATTCTACTGCCTCCAATCTTTCAGTGTAGAGGCTGACAAATCCTGTGCAATCCTCACTGTGGACCCTTGATATTTGAATTGTTTCTTTTTGGCTACTTGAAGTATTTTCTCTTTTATCTGGTAGTTCTGGAGTTTGACCACAAAATTTTGAGGACTTTTCAGTTTGGGATCTCTTTCAGCAGGTGTCCGGTGCATTCTCTCAATTTCTATTTTACCCTCAGGTTCTAGTATCTCAGGGCAGTTTTCCTTAACGAGCTCTTGGAGAATGTTGTCCAGGCTCATTTTTTCATCATAATTTTCTGGTAGGCCTATGATTCTCAGATGATCTCTCCTGGATCTGTTTTCCAGGTCAGATATTTTTTCTTTGAGGTATTTTACCTCTTTTTCTAAATTTTCATTCTTGTTGTTTTGCTTGACTAATTCTTGGTTCCTCATAGAGTTATTTGTTTCCATTTGGTTAATTCTAGTTTTTAGCAAATCATTTTCCTTGGTTAATTTTTGAAGCTCCTTTTCCATATCATACACTTTTCTTTTTAGAGAGATGTTTTCTTCATTATAATGTTTTTCTAATTCTGCTACTTTTGTTTTGAGAGAATTATTCATTTTCTCTTCTATCTCTCTCATTTTGTTTTCAAAATTCCTTTTGATCTCATCTAGGAGAGCCTTCTGTGCTTGGGACCCATTCCCTGTTAAAGTTTCAGCTTTGGATGTGGAGTCCACATTGTCTCCCTCTGAGGTTGTTTCCTCCCTCTGAGGATAGTAGGACTCCAGAGTCTTTGTTTTTGTAGTCTGCTTTCTACCCATTTTGAGGCAGGGTCCTAGCCACTCCCTTCCTCTAGGATCCCAAGCCTTTACTGTAGAGGGTTTTGCCCTGGGGCAAGAGTTACTATGTTTTCAGGGTCAGAGGGGGGGTTTGGAGCAAGTGAGGTTCACTCTGTCATCCTGGACTTTGGAGGTCCTGAAAGGGGCTTTTTTTTTTTTATTTCTGGGCTATGAAGTGGTAGCCCCAGGAGTGTTTGCTGTCCAGGACAGGGGCCCTTGTATTTGCTTCTTACCTTGCTCTTTCCAGTCCCAGCCCTTTGGTGATAGTCCTGGTAGTGGACCTTGTGGTTGGTGGGAAGACTTGCCCTCTGAGTTGATCAGGCCCCTTCCCAGCCTGAGTCTGCCAGTGGCTCTGTGCCTTCCCGGAGTGCCCCTCCATCTGCCAGCCGCACCGCACCTTCCCCCATAGTCAGTCTTTTAAATATATCTACTATGTTAGTGCTTTGCATTAGCTACACATGTACAACCTGTACTGAACTGCTTATCTTCACAGTAAGGGTGGGTGACAAGGGAGGAAGGGAATTAACCTGGAATTCAAAGTTTTAAAATCAAATGTTTTATATATATATAATTAATACTATTTTACATGTAAATGGGAAAAAAGATATACAGGCACTGGGGCATAGAGATCCCCCATGCACTACTGGAAAAGTCGAAGGGGGTATGGGAGAAGATATGGGAGAGAGCAGATTGGAGGAGGGGATATCCTGTGGGACTGCTATTTTGGGGTGGTGGGTAGGGGGAAAATGGGGAGAAAATGTGTAACTCAAAATCTGGTGGAAATAAATGATGTAAATCAGAAGTTAATAAAGCATTTGAAAAATGAAAAAAAGGAAAAGAAAAAGAAAAAAAGAGAATTAAAAGAAAAAATAAAAGTAGGCAATACTGTTCTTTGAGGATTTTGTATTTTCCAGTAATCTCTTAACAGAAGGTCAAGCAAATCTAATTATTTTTAATAAAATAGTCATTTAAAAAAAATAACACCTTAAGGGGTGGCTAGGTGGTGGAGTGAAGAGAGCACTGGCCCTGGAGCCAGGAGGACCTGAGTTCAAATCCGACCTCAGATATTTAACACAACTAGCCATGTGTCCCTGGGCAAGTCACTTAACCCAATTGCTCTGCCCTCCACTCCCCCCATAAAAAGCAAAGCAAAAAAATAATTATAATAACACCCTAAAAATAGAATAGACTAAATGGTAAAAGAGGGGAAAAAATCTGGTAAAGAAAAGAATGACTTGAAAAGCTGAACTGACCAAATGGAAAAAGAGGTAAAAAAAAAAAATCCACTGAAGAAAAGAGCTGCTTAAAAATTAAAAAGGACAACTGTAAACTAATGACTTTATGAAACATCAAGAAACAATCAACAGCAAAGATGGTGGAGCAGAAACAGGACCTCCATGTGGCTCCAGCTCCCACCTTCTCCAATTCATGTAAAAGGTGACTCTGAACAAACTTTGGAGCTACAGAACCCACAAAATGACATAGAGAAGCTAATCTCCCACCAAGGACAGCCTGGCAGGCCAGCAGGAATCAACCAGTTCAGCACGCTGGGAGCTGACCCCAGCCTCACACAAGCCAAAGGTCTTAGCCCCAGGGCGGCCTGACCAGCCACTGGCTGGAGGGACTTCAGAACAACAGCAGCTGTGGTGGTTTCCAGAATTATCAACATATAGATGTTAAGGACAAAGTGAGAGACCAGTGCAGTGTGGACTTAGGGATTGAGTAGTTGGGAGTGTAGTCGGCTTTTGCCCTGGGACAAGAAGTCACTTAGGCACCACAGCACAGCCGCTGCCACATGGCAGCTTCAGCTCCTGACCTGCACACTGTAGAGGATCAAGCAACCAGTCTGAGGGGTAACCGCCCTTGCTTTAACCTGCTTGGATCTAGATTGCTGTCTACGGTGGAGGTCCTGGGGTGTGTGACCAGCTTGCCAGAGCATGTGGAGGCATCAAAGAGAGCACCTAACTAATACCTTCGGGAGCTGAGAAAACCTCAGATTTTGGGACGAAGCTCCCCTGTCTGGTGGCATAGTCCTACCATGCCAAAAAGCCCAAAAGTCAAGTAATTGAGTGGTAACATGAACAGGCAAAGGAAGCAAACCAAGCAGAGCAATCCAAGCTTATACTCCTCTTATGGGAACAAACAGGACCAAAGCATGGAATGGGAGGAAGACAGTAAAGGCAGAACTCCTGCACCAAAGCTTCCAAGAAAAATAAGAGCTGGTTACAGGCCATAGAGGAGCTTAAAAATTATTTTAAAAAGCAAATAAGGGAAGTGGAGGAAAAATTGGGAAGAGAAATGAGAATGTTGCAAGGAAATTATGAAATGAGAGTCAACAGCCTGAATGAGGAAAATAACACCTTAAAAAATAGGCTAATATTTCCACCTTCCCCAATCCATGTAAAAAGGAGACTCTGAACAAACTTTGGAGCTGCAGAACCCACAAAATGACACAGAGACGCTAACCTCCCACTGAAAACAGCCTGGCAGGCTGGCAGAAAACAGCCAGCACAGTGTTCTGGGAGCCGAGCCCAGCCCCATGCCCAGGCTTTACCCACAGGGTGGGTCTGACCAGCTATGGGCCAGAGGAACTCCAGCTCAGAAGCAGCTGTGGCCATTTCCAGATTTTTCAACACAGAGATGTGAAGGACAAAGTGAGAGGTCAGTGCAGTCTGGACTTTGGGACCCAATAAGTGGGAGTGTGTGGCTTTTGTCTCCGGGGCAAAAAGCCACTGATACTCCAGCACAGCCAGCCAGTGCCACTTGGTAGCTTCAGCTCCTGGCCTGCATAGTGTAGGGGGACCAAGCAAAAGTCTGAGGGGTAATCGCTCTTGCTTAACCTGTTTGGATCTGGATCAAAGTCTAGGGTGGAGGTCCTGGGGTGTGTTTCTGGCTTGACAGAGCATGTGGAGGCCTCAGAGAGGGCACCCATCTAATACCTCTGGCACCTGAGAAAACCCCAGCAATTGGGATGAAAGCTCCACTGTCTGGTGGCAGAGTCCTACTGTGGCAAAAAGCCCAGGGGTCAAGTGACTGAGGGGCAACTTGACCAGGAAAAGGAAAAAAAGGAGACAGAAGATTCGAACATTACACTCCTATTTTGGGGAGAAAAAGGAGCAAAGCATGGAACAGGAGGAAGACAGTGAAGTCAGAACTCCTGCACCAAAAGCTTCAAAGGAAAATATGAGCTGATTACAGGCCATAGAGGACCTTAAGAAGCAGATAAGTGAAGTGGAGGAAAAATTGGGAACAGAAATGAGAAAAATGCAAGAAAATTAGGAAATGAGAGTCAACAGCCTGACTGAGGAAAATAATACCTTAAAAAATAGACTAACTCAAATGGCAAAAGAAGCTCAAAAAGGCAATGAGGAGAAGAATTCCTTAAAAAGCCAAATTTGCCAGATGGAAAAAGAATCTCAAAAGCTCACTGAGGAGAATCATTGCTTCAGAATTAGATTGGAGCAAATGGAAGCTAATGACTTTATGAGAAATCAAGATTCTGTTAAACAGATCCAAACAAATGAAAGAATAGAAGGCAAGGTGAAATATCTCATGGAAAAAAAAACACTAACCTGGAAAATACATCCAGGAGAGATAATTTTAAAATTATTGGACTAGCTGAAAGCCATGATCAAAGTAAGGGCCTAGAAATCATCCTCCAGGAAGTTCTCAAAGAAAACTGCCCTGATGTTTTAGTACCAGATGGCAAAATAGAAGTTGAAAGAATCCACTGATCACCTCCTGAAAAAGTTCCCAAAAAGAAAACTCCTAGGAATATTATAGCCAGGTTTCAGAATTCCCAGATTAAGGAGAGAATATTACAAGCAGCCAGGAAGAAACAATTTGAATATTGTGGAAACACAATCAGGATAACCCAGGATCTGGCAGCTTCTACACTGAGGGATAGAAGTGCTTGGATTATGATATTCTGGAGGTCAAAGGAGCTGGGATTAAAACCGAGAGTCACCTACCCAGCAAAACTGAGTATCATGTTTCAGAGAAAATATGGTCATTCAGTGGAATAGAGGACTTTCAAGCATTCTTGATGAAAAAACCAGAGTTGAATAGAAAATCTGACATTCAGATACAAGAAGCAAGAGAAGCATGAGAAGGTCAACAGGGAAAAGAAATCATAAGCAACTTATAAAGGTGAACTATTAACATTCCTACATGGAAAAACAATAATTGTAACTTATGATACTTTTCTCAGTAGTTGAGGGGATTAGAAATATGTGTGTGTATATAAATATGAGGGTATATGGGCATATGAATACATATGTGAATGTGTGTATATATGTTTACAGGTATACATAGATGGAGGGCACAGGACCAATTTAACAGGAAGGGATGATACTTAAAAGGTGAAATTAAGAGATGAGAGGAATATAATGAGAGGAGATGGGGAGAGACAGATTGGGGTAAACTATCTCATACAGAAGAGGCAAGGTGAAATGGTTACAATGGAGGGGAAGAATAGGAAAGCAAAAGGGAATGGGTCAACTTTATTCCCATTGAATCTGGCTTGAGGAGGGAGTGAAATATACACTAAATAGGGTGTCTCACCCTCCAGGAGAATTTGGGGGGGAAGGGGATGAAGGGAGGAATGATGGAAGGGAGGGCAGGCTGGGGGGGAGGGAAGTTGGAAGCACCCACTTTTTTTTTAAGCAATCAGGGTTAAGTAACTTGCTTGGGGTTGCACGGCCAGTTATTTCTGTGTGTGGTGCTGAGTGTCTGAGCCTGGATTCAATCCACATGTCATCCCGACACTGGAGCAGGTGCTCTTACTAGCTGTGCTACCTGTCTGCCCCAAGCACCCACTTTTGAAAAGGGATGGGATCAAAGTAGAGAATAGAACAGGTAAGAGGTGGGATAGGAGGGAGAGAAATATAGTCAGTCTTTTACAATATATCTACTATGTTATTGTTTTGCATTAGCCACACATGTGCAACCTATACTGAAATGCTTATCTTCCCAGTAAGGGTGGGTGACAAGGAAGGAAAGGAATGAATCTGGAATTGAAAGTTTTAAAACCAAATATTCAAATATATATATATGTGTGTGTGTGTGTGTGTGTGTGTATGTTTGTGTATATATATATATATATTTGCTATTATTAATACCATCTTACATGTAATTGGGAAATATGATATAGAGGCACTGAGGCATAGAGATGCACTGGAAAAGTCGAAAGGGGTATGGGAGAAAATATGAGAGAGAGCAGATTGGAGGAGGGGATATCCTTTGGGACTGCTATTTTGGGGCAGTGGGTAGGGGAAAAACGGGGAGAAAATTTGTAATTCAAAATCTGGCAGAAACGAATGATGTAAATCAGAAGTTAATAAAGCATTAAAATAAAAGAAAGAAAAGGGGCGGGATCAAAGTAGAGAATAGAACAAGTGGGAGGTGAGATAGGAGGGAGGGAAATATAGTCAGTCCTTTACAATATATCTACTATGTTATTGTTTTACATTAGCCACACATGTACAACCTATACTGAATTGCTTATTTTCCCAGTAAGGTTGGGGGACAAGGGAGGAAAGGATGAATCTGGAATTCAAAGTTTTAAAATCAAATGTTTAAATATATATGTATATGTATATATATGAGAGCACCAGCCCCGGCATCACAAGATATTTGGCACTCACACAAAATAACTGGCCATGTAACCTTGAGCAAGTTACTTAACCCCAATTGCTTTAAAAAAAAGAAAAGAAATAATCCACCTATCACCTCCTGAAAAAGATCCCAAAAAGAAAATCCCTAGGAATATTATAGCCAGGTTCCTTGAATTCCCAGATCAAGGAGAAAATATTACAAGCAGGCAGAGGCCTTGATGCTGACACAGCGGTGTGAAGAGGGGGGCCCAGATGAGGCCTGATCAACATGGTGGCAAGTTGACCCACCAACCACAAGGGCAATCGCTAGGCCTATCACTGCAGGGCTGGGACTGGACTGAGCAGGGTAAGAATAAAATGTAGGACCCCTGACAGGAGCAGCAACTACTCCTGGGACTACCAATCCACAGCCCAGAAATATAGCCCCTATCTGGATCTCCAGGGTCCAGGATGGCAGAGTGAACCCCAGCTGCTCCAATCCCCACCTCTGACCCTGAAAACATAGGGCCCTGTCTCAAAATGGGTAGAAAACAGACTGAAAAGACAAAGACTCTGGAGTCCTACTATCTTGAGAGGGAGGAACCACATTCAGAGGGAGACACGGTTGACTCCACACCCACAGGTGAAGCTTCAACAGGGAACCAGTCTCAAGCACAGAAAGCATTCTTAGAGGGGCTCAAAAGGAACTTTGAAAACCAAATTAGAGAGATAGAAGATAAATAATTCTTTTAAAATCAAAATTGCAAAATTAGAAAAACATTACAATGAAGAAAACAGCTCCTTAAAAAGAAAAATGCATGATGTGGAAAAGGAGCTCCAAAATCTAACTGAGGAAAATAATTTGCTAAAAACTAGAATCAATCAAATTGAAACAAATTACTCTATGAGGAACCAAAAATTAGTGAAACAAAACAACAAGAATGAAAAATTAGAAAAAGAGGTAAAATATCTCAATGGAAAAATAACTGACTTGGAAAACAAATCCAGTAGAGATAATCTGAGAATCATAGGCCTACAGGAAAATCATGAAGAAAAAATTAGCCTGGACAACATCTTCCAAGAACTCATCAAGGAATACTGCCCTGAGATACTAGAACCAGAGGATAAAATAAAAATCGAGAGAATCCACCAGCCACCTCCTGAAAGAGATTCCAAATTGAAAAGTCCTCGAAATATTGTGGCCAATCTCCAGAACTGCCAGGTAAAGGAGAAAATACTACAAGGAGCCAGAAAGAAACAATTCAAATATCATGGAACCACAGTGAGGATCACACAGGATTTGGCAGCCTCTACACTGAAAGATCGGAGGAAGTGGGATACAATTTTTTGCAAGGCAAAAGAGCTCGGGTTACAACCAAGGATCACCTGTCCAGCAAAACTGAGCATATTCTTCCAGGCAAGGAGATGGTCATTCAACAATATAACAGATCTCCAGATCTTCCTGATGAAAAAGCCAGAGCTCAATGGAAAATTCAGACTCCAATTATGAGATGTAAGAGAGATATAGAAAGGTAAACAAGGAACACACACACACAAACACACACACCCTGTTATTTAATAAGAGCAAACTGTTTATAGACAAGTAGAAGGTATGAGTATAAATTACACAAAATGTCAATTTAAAAAACCTTATTAAAGGCTACAAAGGGGCTGCAATCGAAGAAAAGGAAAGAATGAAGTGGAAAAGGGCAAACTATGCCACACAAAGAGGCATAAAAACAATATAGCAGAGGTAAAGAAGGGAGGGAGATGAGTATTATTTGAGCTTTTCCCTCATTGCTTCTGGTGCAAAGAGGGAATAACACAACTAGTTAAGCATAGCATTCTATGTAGAACAGACATAAAACATATCATAATAGAGAGAAAGACGGGAGGAAAAGGACCTTCGCATGAGATTTGTCCCTGTCACTCTTGGTGCAAAGAAGAAATAATATACTACATCAAGTATAAAAATATCATACAGGGAGTAGGAGGGGGGAAGGGCTAAGAAAAGGAGGAGGGTTGAAGGGAGAGAAGAAGTAAGGGGAAAGGGGAGAAAAAGGGAGGGGGATGATAAGAAGGGAATACTGAGGGAGGTGTGTCAAAAGGGAAACTCTTAAGGAGGGGAAGGAAGAAGGGGAGAAAAATATAAGCATAAACAGGGTAGGTAATAGGATGGAGGGAAAAAGACAGACAGTAATCATAACTGTGAATGTGAATGGAATGAACTCTCCCATAAAACAGAGGTGGATAGCAGAATGGATTAAAAAACATAATCCTACAATATGCTCTTTACAAGAAACACGTCTGAAACACAGGGATACAAACAGGGTAAACGTAAAAGGCTGGAGTAAAATAGATCATGCCTCAGCTAAAGTAAAAAAAAAAAAAGCAAGGGTAGCAATCCTTATCTCAGATAAAGCAAAAGCAACAGTTGATCTAATTAAAAGAGATGAGGAAGGAAACTATATCCTGCTAAAAGGTACCATTGAGAATGAAGCAATATCATTACTTAACATATATGCACCAAGTGTTATAGCATCCAAATTCCTAGAGGAGAAGTTAAGGGAATTAGAGGAAGAAATAGATAGCAAAACTATGCTAGTGGGGGACCTTAATCTCCCCCTCTCTGAACTTGATAAATCCAACCTCAAAATAAAAAAGAAAGAAGTTAAGGAGGTGAATAGAATTTTAGAGAGGGTAGGTATGATAGGTCTCTGGAGAAAACTGAATGGGAATAAAATGGAATATACCTTCTTTTCAGCGGTATATGGCACATACACAAAAGTCGACCATGTACTAGGACATAAAAACCTCACAATTCAGTGCAGAAAGGGAGAAATATTAAATGCATCATTCTCAGATAATGATACAATAAAAATCATATGCAATAAAGGGCCATGGAAAGATAGACTAAAAACTAATTGGAAACTAAACAATTTAATCCTAAAGAATGAGTGGGTCAAACAAGAAATCATAAAAATAATCAGTAACTTCATTCAAGAGAATGACAATAATGAGACAACATACCAAAATTTGTGGGATGCAGCAAAGGCAGTTCTTAGGGGAAGTTTTATATCCCTGAGTGCACACATGAATAAATTAGAGAAAGGGGAGGTCAATGAGTTGGGCATGCAACTGAAAAAGTTAGAAAAAGAACAAACTGAAAATCCACAATTAAATACTAAATTAGAAATAATGAAAACCAAAGGAGAGATTAATAAAACTGAAATTAAGAAAACTATTGAATTAATAAAAAAAAAAAAACTGAGCTGGTTTTATGGGAAAAAAACAATAAAATTGACAGACCCTTAGCCAATATGATAAAAAAAAGAAAAGAAGAAAACCAAATTATGAGTATCAAAAATTAAAAGGGTGGATCTACTTCCAATGAAGAGGAAATTAAAACAATAAATAGGAATTATTTTGCCAAATTATATGCACATAAATTTGACAATCTTAGTGAAATGGATAAATATTTATAAAAATATAAGTTGTCCAGATTAACTAAAGAGGAAGTAAATTACTTAAATAACCCCATCTCAGAAAAAGAAATTGAACAAGCCATCAGTGAACTCCCTAGGAAAAAATCTCCAGGGCCAAACACATTTACTAGAGAATTCTATCAAACATTAAAGAACAATTGATTCCAATACTCTACAAACTATTTGGGAAAATTAGTGAAGAAGGAATCCTACCAAATTCTTTTAATGACACTAATATGGTACTTATACCTAAATCAGGAAGAGATAAAACAGAAAAAGAAAATTATAGACCAATTTCCCTCGTGAATATAGATGCAAAAATTTTAAATAAAATATTAGCAAAAAGACTACAGCAACTGATCACAAGAATAATACACTTTGAGCAAGTAGGATTTATTCCAGGAATGCAAGGATGGCTTAATAGTAGGAAAACCATGAGGAAAATTGATCATATCAACAATAAAACTAGCAGAAACAACATGATTATCTCAATAGATGCATAAAAGGCTTTTGACAAAGTACAACATCCATTCCTATTAAAAACACTTAAAAGTATAGGAATCAGTGGAGCCTTCCTTAAAATAAGTAGTAAAGCCATCAGCAAGTATTATATGTAATGGGGATAAGCTAGAAGCATTTCCAATAAATCGGGGTGAAACAAGGGTGTCCAATATCACCCCTCTTATTCAATCTGGTACTAGAAATGTTAGCAGTAGCGATTAGAGCAGAAAAAGAAATCAAAGGAATCAAATTAGGCAAAGAATCAAGTAAAAAACTACTTGAGACAATAAATAAATTTGGCAGAGTTGCAGGATAAAAAATAAACCCACATGAAACCTAGGCATTCCTGTATATTTCTAATGAAATCCAACAGCAAGAGATAAAAAGAGAAATCCCATTTAAAGTTACTGTAGGGGTGGTTTGGTGGCGCAGTGAGTAAAGTGCTGGCCCCAGAGTCAGAAGGACCCAAGTTCGGTTCCAGCCTCAGAAGACCCACACAAAAAAACTAGCTATGTAACCTTGGGCAAGTTACTTAACCCCAATTGCCCTCCAAAAGGAAAAAAAAATTAAAGTTACTGTAGATATTATAAAAATATTTGGGATTCTACCTGCCAAAACAAACCCAGGACCTATATGAACACAACTACAAAACACTTTTCACACAAATAAAGTGAGATCTAACTAAAGATGACAAAACAGGAAAATGATAAATGCTGGAGAGGATGTGGAAAAATTGGAACACTAATACATTGCTGGTGGAGTTGTGAACTGATCCAACCATTCTGGAGAGCAATCTGGAACTATGCCCAAAGGGCAATAAGTAATTTCATACCCTTTGACCCAGCAATACCACTTTATGGTTGTATCCCAAAGAGATCACAGAAGTGGGAGGAAGACCCATATGTACAAAAATATTTATAGGAGATCTTTTTGTGGTGGCAAACAATTGGAAATGAAGGGGATGCCCATCAATTGGGGAAAAGCTAAACAAGTCATGGTATATGAATGTAACAGAATACTATTGTGCCATAAGAAAAGAAGAGCAGATGGACTTCATATCTATCTGGAGAGGCTTATACGAACTGATGCTGAGAAGAGCAGAACCAGGAAAAATTTGTATACAATTCCAGATACAACGTATGTGTGATGACCAACTTTGACAGACTAGACTCTTCTCAGAAATGCAGGGCTATAAGTAAACTCCAAAAGACTCATGATGGAGAGAGATGTCTACATTCAGAGAAAGAACCAGAAAGAACAGAGTTTGAATGCAGATTGAAGCAAATTACCTGCTCTCTTTCTTTTTCTTGTTTGGTTTGGTTTCCTTTTTCCCATTGTTCATTCCATCTGATACAATCTTTCTTTATAACCTAAACAATGTCTAATGTAAAAGTATCTGCAGATCCTATGCCTGATTGTATGCTGCAAGGGAGGGGGGCAAGGAAGGGGAAGGAGGGGGAAAAATTTGAAACTCAATGAACTGGAAAACTGAATCCTGCAAACTCAAAGAACAGACTAATAAAGACATTATACCACAGCTTGGCAGGGGGGGGGGGAGGGGAGAAAATATTCGCATGAGAAGGTCAAGAGGGAAAAAAAATGAGCATCATATTTCAGGGGAAAATATGGTCATTCAGTGGAATAGAGGACTTTCAAGCATTCTTGATGAAAAAACCAGAGTTGAATAGAAAATCTGACATTCAGATACAAGAAGCAAGAGAAGCATGAGAAGGTCAACAGGGAAAAGAAATCATAAGCAACTTATCAAAGTTGATCTATTAACATTCCTACATGAAAAAATAATAATTGTAACTTATGAAACTTTTCTCGGAATGAGAATAATTGAAGGGAATACAAATGTGTGTGTGTGTATGCACATACATATATAAGTCTTTTTAGGAGGGCATATGAATACATATATGAATGTGTGTATATCTGAGTGTAGGTATACATAGAGGGCACAGAACCAATTTAATGGGAAGGGATGATACTTTTTTTTCATTTTTCAAATGCTTTATTAACTTCTGATTTACATCATTCACTTCTGCCAGATTTTGAGTTACAAATTTTCTCCCCGATTTTCCCCTACTCCCCACCCCAAAATAGCAGTCCGACAGGATATCCCCTCCTCCAATCTGCTCTCTCCCATATTTCCTCCCATACCCCTTTCGACTTTTCCAGTGGATCTCTATGCCCCAGTGCCTCTATGTCTTATTTCACAATTACATGTAAAATAGTATTAATAATAGTATATATACTTTTTTTGAATATTTGATTTTAAACTTTGAATTCTAGATTCATTCCCTTACTCCCTTGTCACCCACACTTACTGGGGAGATAAGTAGTTCAGTATAGGTTGTACATGTATGGCTAATGCAAAACAATGACATAGCAGATATATTGTAAAAGACTGACTGTATTTCCCTCCCTCCTATCCCACCTCCCACTTGTTCTATTCTTTACTTTGATCCTGTCCCTTTTCAAAAGTGGGTGCTTCCAACTTCCCTCCACCCCAGCCTGCCCTCCCTTCCATCATTCCCCCTTTTATCCCCTTCCCCCCCAAATTCTCCTGGAGGGTGAGACACCCTATTTAGTGTATATTTCACTCCCTCCTCAAGCCAGATTCAATGGGAATAAGGTTGACCCATTCCCTTTTGCCTTCCTATTCTTCCCCTCCATTGTAACCATTTTCCCTTGCCTCTTCTATATGAGATATCCCCATTCTGTCTCTCCCCATCTCCTCTCATTATATTCCTCTCTCACCTCTTAATTTCACCTTTTAAGTATCATCCCTTCCTGTTAAATTGGTCCTGTGCCCTCTATCTATGTATACCTGTAAACATATATACACACATTCACATATGTATTCATATGCCCATATACCCTTATATATTGACATATATGTATTTCTATTCCCTTCAACTACTGAGAAAAGTTTCATAAGCTACAATTATTGTTTTTCCATGTAGGAATGTTAATAGTTCAACTTTGATAAGTTACTTATGATTTCTTTTCCCTGTTGACCTTCTCATGCTTCTCTTGCTTCTTGTATCTGAATGTCAGATTTTCTATTCAACTCTAGTTTTTTCATCAAGAATGCTTAAGAGTCATTCCACTGAATGACCATATTTTCCCCCTGAAACATGGTACTCAGTTTTGCTGGGTAGGTGACTCTTGGTTTTAATCCCAGGTCCTTTGCCCTCTGGAATATCATACTCCAAGCCCTTCGATCCCTCAGTGTAGAAGCTGCCAGATCCTGGGTTATCCTGATTGTGTTTCCACAATATTCAAATTGTTTCTTCCTGGCTGCTTGTAATATTCTCTCCTTAATCTGGGAATTCTGGAATCTGGCTATAATATTCCCAGGAGTTTTCTTTTTGGGATCTTTTTCAAGAGGTGATCAGTGGATTCTTTCAAACTCTCTTTTGCCCTCTGGTTCTAAAACATCAGGGCAGTTTTCTTTGAGAACTTCCTGGAGGATGATTTCTAGGTTCCCAGAGCACTTCACTGGCCAATTCCTGCTGGCCTGCTGGGCTGTCTTCAGTGGGAGGTTAGCTTCTCTTTGTCGTTTTGTGGATTCTGCAGCTCCAGAAGTTTGTTCAGAGTCCCCTTTTTACATGGATTGGGGAAGGTGGAAGCCAGAGCAGTGGGGAGGTCCTGCTTCTAAGGGATGATACTTAAAAGGTGAAATTAAGAGGTCAGAGAATATAATGAGAGGAGGGAGATAGGGAGAGACAGAATGACGTGAACTATCTCATACAGAAGAGGTAAAGGAAAATGGTTACAATGGAGTGGAAGAACAGGAAGGCAAAAAGGAATGGGTCAACCTTATTCTCATTGAATTTGGCTTGGGGAGAGAATAAAATACACACTAAATAGGGCATCTCACCCTACGGGAGAGTAGGGGGGAAGGTGATGAGAGGGGGAATGATAGAAGGGAGGGCAGGCTGGGGGGGAGGGAAGTTGGAAGCACCCACTTTTGAAAAGGGACAGGATCAAGTAGAGAATAGAACAAGTGGGAGGTGTGATAGGAGGGAAGGAAATACAGTCAGTCTTTCACAATATATCTACTATGGAAATATTTTGCATAGCTACACATATACAACTCATATTGAAATCCTTATCTTCCCAGTAAACGTGGGTGACAAGGGAAAAAGGGAACAAATCTGTAATTCAAAGTTTTAAAATCTAATTTTTAAAATATAAATATATAATTATCAATATTATTTTACATGTAACTGGGAAATAAGATATACAGGCACTGGGGCATATAGATCCACTCTGCCCTACTGGAAAGTTGGAGGGGGTATGGGAAAGGATATGGGAGAGAGCAGATGGGACGAGGGGACATCCAGTGGGATCACTATTTTGGGGTGGTGGGTAGGGGAAAAATGGAGAGAAAATTCGTAACTCAAAATCTTGCAGAAATGAATGATGCAAACTAGAAGTTAATAAAGCATTTGATAAAAAAAAAAGAAATAATCAAACAAAATCAAAAGAATGAAAAATAAAGCAAGAATATTTGAATTATCTCCTCAGAAAAACAACTGACCTGGAAAATAGATCCAGGAGCATATAATGGCAAGGAAAGTTGTACTTTGGTCCTTCTTTCAGTTATTCAAGTGCCTTTGAGCCTCACCTTTGATTGTGTCAAGTCTTTGTTAGAAACAGTATACATTATGTTTCCTTTAATAGGCCAAAGGGATTTTAGAGATCTTTCCTGTCCTTAATAGGCCTAAAGTCATCACCTGGAGCCCATGGTGGGAGGAGCTTACTGAAAGAGTGAAACAGGAAATGTGAAACAGGAAAGGTGGGACAGGGAGCAGCAGAGTAGAAAAAAGCTTGAGCATAAGCCAGGAAAGAGCAGAGTTAAGAGAGAGAATGTTTGTGATGTCAGCACTCTGTTGTTCTGTGTTGGTGTTACTTTGTCAGACAGAAACATTCTGTCAGTTGAATTGTGTTACTTTGTCAGACAGAAGCACTCTGTTGATTTGTGTTGATTTCTCAGACAGAAAGATGATAGTGCCAGCAATGTCTGTAAATGTTGTTGTGGCCTTGTTGAGCTTTGTTTTCTTAGAAACAGAAACTGTGAAGAGCTTGGTGTGGAGCAGTCCCAGTGAGCTGCAATGTAGAACAGGAACAAGAGCTGGGAGAGCTGCCTACCTATGAATCTAGGAACAATCAGGTGAATACAAGCAAGAGCTGGGAACGTGGAAGAGGAGCCATGGGGTTTGGAAGTCAGACTTGAGTTAAGATAAAAGGAGACTTTACTTTGGTACTCAGTGCTGACTGACAATATTGTAACTTACTGTGACCTAGGGGTGGATGGTCTTTGTACTTTCCCTTAAAGGGGAAGGGGTAGAACCCCTTAAGAATGATTGGCTTAAGGATGATTATCCCTTAAGGATGATTGGCTTAAGGATGATTGGAAGCCAGTTTGGAGTCAAGATGAAAGAAGATTTGATTTGGGCACTCTATATTGATTGAGGAGATTGTGACTTATTGAATGATATGTTTTGTTTAAGACTATGTGGCCACCTTAGTAAAAAGTTGTTATGTTATGTTCTTTTGAATATTGTGCTTTAGTTTTTTTTAATGTTTTGCTTTAGTTTACTGCTGAATAAATAGAGAGTTCACTATACTATGTGTTTAGATCCTTAAAGTTATTCACAGCAGCAGTCCTCAGGAGAGCTGCTCATGATTGGCTTTAAAGAGTGATAATTTAAGAATTATTAGGCTACCTGAAACCCATGATCAAAAAGAGAGCCTAGACATTGGCTTTCAAGAAATTATCGAGGAAAGCAGTCCTTATATTCTAGAACTAGAGGGTAAAATGGCAAAAATTCATCAATCACCTCTTGAAAAAGATCCCAAAATGAAAAATCCCAGAAGTATTATATCTAAATTCCAGATCTCCCAGGTCAAGGAGAAAATACTGCAACCAGTCAAAAAGAAACAGTTCAAATATTGTGGTGGCACAGTCAGGGTAAGGTAAGATTTAGCAATTTCTGCTGTTATGAACAGAATAAGAGCAAAACGAGATCTGGGTTTTAGATAGATTTAGAGTGGATTTATTGATCAAGTGTGAGATTGCCTGGAATATACACTCAAATCAGGCAGCCCTGAATTGTGGTGCATACAATGCTTTTAAAGGCAAAAACCACAACTGGGGAGGGGAGCTAGTGTAAGCAATGACACACAGAAGCCAAGAACAGCCATTGGTTGGATCTATAGCCCAGGGCTAACTTGGGAATCATGGGGAAACGTGTGACAGGGGTCCCTCCTAGAACAGGGTGGAGGGTATAGGGTGGAGGGCACAAGGGGAGCAGAGCTCCCAGAATAGGCTGGGGTCATGGAACAGGCCAGGGTCATGTTCTGGGTGAAGGGTATAGGGGACCCTGCTTGGTTAGCATTGTGGGTGGGGGACCTTGCTTGGTCAGCATCCCAGAACAGGGTGGTCTCTTGCATAGGATAGACTTGCCCCATGATCTCTATATAGTCTTGTACCATAACCTTTATATGAAATGCTGCTTCAAGTCTTACTGATTTAGGGAAGTACTAACTTAGAGGAAAGATAAGGGAGCAGGGGACTTATGCCTTGGGTGATTCACTTTTACCCAGGACTACACCTTTATGCTATTACAAGCAGTTACAGGGTTTTGGATAAAGACAAAGACAAATAAAAGGAACTTAATGGTGGCTTAATGGTGGGCTCCAAAACAGGTGGCATATGATTTGAGTTACTTTACAACACTACATTAAAGGATCAGAGGGCTTGGAATATGATATTCCAGAGGGCAAAAGAGTTAAGATTACAACCAAGAATCACCTACCCAGTAAGACTCAATACAATTCTTCTGGGGGGGGAAAATGGATATTCAGTGAGATAGAGGACCTTCAAGCATTCCTGATGAAAAGACCAGAACTGAATAGAAAATTTGACTTTCAAATATGACACAAAAGAAGTATAAAAAGTTAATCAAGGAAGAGAACTCATAATAGATTCAATAAAGTTAAACTGTTTACATTCCTACATGGGAAAATTATATTTGTAACTCCTGAAAACTTTCTCATTATTAGGGCAGTTAGAAGGAGTGTACATAGACAGAAAGCATAAGTATGAGTTGAAAGTGATGGTATGATTATCTAAAAAAATAAAATTAAGGAATGAGAAAGAAGAATGCACTGGGAGAAAGGGAAAGGGAGAAGTAGAATGGGGTGAATTATCTATAAAAAGTCCCTAAAGAGATTTTACAGTAGAGGGGAAAATGGGGGAAGGGGTTAGGGTAGCATGTGAACCTTACTCTCATCAGAATTGTCTCAAAGAAGGAATAACATACACACTTAGGTGTAGAAATCTATCTTACCATGAAGGAAAGAAGGAGAAAAGGGGGATAAGAGAAGGAGGGATGGGGACTGATAGAAGGGAGAGCAGTTTGGGGAAGGTAAAAGTCAGAAGCAAAACCCTTTTTGCAAATGGATAAGGTAAAAGGAGAGAGTAGGAGAAATAGGGGAGGAAAGAGGATGGAGGGAAATACACAACTGGCAATCATTACTGTAGGAAAAAAAATTACACAAAGTTTCTCTGATAAAGACTTCATTTCTCAAACATAGAAAATTGAGTCAAATTTTAAAAAATAATAGTAATTTCTCAATTGATAAATGGTCAAAGGATATAAACAGCCAGTTTTCAGATGAAATAATCAAAGTTGTCTAATCAAAGTAATAAAAGCACATGAAAAAATGCTCTTAATCACTATTGACTAGATAAATGAAAATTAAAACAACTCTGAGCTACCACCACACACCTATCAGATTGGCTAATAGACAAAAAAGGAAAATGACAAATGTCGGTGGGGATATGGGAAAATTAAAACTCTAATGTACTATTGGTGAAGTTGTAAACTAATTCAACCATTGTGGAGAGCAATTTGAAACCATGCCCAAAGGACTTACAAAACTATTTATACCAGTTCTTTTAGTGGTGGCAAAGAATTGGAAATTGAGGAGATATCCATCAATTGGGAAATGGCTGGACAAGTTGTTGTATATGATTGTGATGGAATATTATTGTGCTTTAAGAAATGACGAGCAGGATGCTCTCAGAAGAATCAGAAAAGATTTACATGAACTGATGCAAACCAAAATGAGCAGAACCGTGAGAACACTGTACACAAGTAACAGCAATATTGTATGAGGATCTACTGTGAATAACATAGCTATTCTCAACAATATAATGATCCAAGACAATTCTGAAAGGCTTATGATGAACAAATGAAATGATATTTATCTCCAGAGAAAGAACTGGTAGAGCCTAAATGCAGATTGAAGATACTTTTTACTCTTTATTTTCCTGGGGGGGGGGGTTGTCTGTGTTTTCTTTCATAGCATGACTTACATGGAAATGCGTTTTACATGACTACACATGAATAACTTAGTTAAATTGCTTGCCTTTTCAAAGAGGCAGGAGGGGAGGAAAAGAATTTGGAACTCATACTTGAAAAAAAAAGAATGTTAAATTTACTTTTGCATTTTACATACTTTTGTAATTGGGAAAAATAAAATATTAAATTCCAAAACAAAGAATATGAATAACCAAGGAAAGAAAGTGGGTTAGTGAAAGACCAGAGAGATGAACAAACCAAATGGTTTACTGGTTCTCTTTGGAATGTTCAAATAACAAGAGCAAGGTCTCTGGTGCAGTGGGTAGATCTTCTATGGAGAATTTATTAGAAACTATAAATAAGAATTATTCAGGATAAGAATATATGGATGGGTTACTCGTGCACTAATAGTGAATATACCAATTTGGAGCCATGAAATCATGGCTCTGTCAGTGTTGAGAGCACTAGAAGTCAGGTTAACAAGCCATTCTGTCATTCCTTTTTCCACATTTTAAAAAAGAATTACATTCACCACAATACTAAACATATTTTTGATTCATCAAGAGAAAAAAAACCATTTTCATCCAATTCTTCATCATAACATAGAGGTGACCATGGATTCTTGAAAGCTGTGTTAGGGGCAGATTAGAAAAGGGAGAAACTAGGGGAAGCCAGGTAGCACAGTGAGTAAGAACACCAGCCCCAGAGTCGGGAAGACCTGGGACCGAATCCAGGCTCTGATACTTAGCACCACACCCAGAAATAACTGGCCCTGTAACCTTGAGCAAGTTACTTAACCCCAATTGCTTAAAAAAAGGGGGTGGGAGACTAGAAGTCAGAAGATCAACGTGAAAGCTACCACAAAAGTCCAAGTAGGTGATGAAAAGTCTCTAAACCAAACGGTGGGGGTGGGGTGGGGGGTGTAAGTGGGAATTAAGAGTAAAAAAAAATAGCTGAGGTGGTCAACTTAGAACATTGTAAAGATGTCTGAACTATCAAAAGAAATAAGGAAAGGAGAAGGAAGGAATGGGTTGAGGTGGGGAATATAATGCTTATTTTGGATATGTTGAGCTTCCCTATGGAACATACAAGTGGAACTATACACCAAGACAGTTAGTTATAGAAATCATAATTTCTAAATACATTATCAATATTTTTTTCCTATCACCAGGACAATTACAACAACCTCGTAATTAGTCTCTCTGCCTCCATCTCCAGGCTATCCTACACACAATGTCCATCTACTGCTCCAACTTCAGCAGCCTCATATTATCTCTAGGTTCAAATTCTTCTTTCTGACATTTAAAATCCTTAACAACCTGACCTCTGCCTACCTTTCTCACTTTATTTCACATTACTTCCCTCCACAAACTCTGTAGTCCAGTTTAATTATAATTCTTAATATTCTTCATATTCCATCAACATTCCATCTCTCATCTCCATGTCTTTGCAATCCCCATCCCTGGAATGTTTTCCTGCCTCATCTCTGAATATTAGAATCCCTTTGATCAAATCCCTTTTTTTACATGAAGGTTTTTCTTATTTCTTCCCCCTTGCTGCTAGTATTTCCTTCCCAAAAATTATTTTGTATTGATTTTTCATAGATAGATAGATAGATAGATAGATAGATAGATAGATAGATAGATAGATAGATAGATAGAT